>NC_134709.1:42416199-42716199 GCF_043290135.1 Rhipicephalus microplus | reverse complement strand
CACAAACGACAAAAAAAAAATCACACAGCCTCCAAACTATCAGCGAAATCACGAACTGAAGCGCACATTTCGTTCCATCCATCAGAGTCGCGCCAACATTCACAAAAACACGCCTTTAGAGCTGTATTAGGTGCTCACCGAACGTCCACAGAAAATGATATTTCGACGACGTTATATCCGAACATTAGACGACCTGAATTACCAATGCCGCGTAGCTTGGGGCTGCGATGTGCTCCGTGCGGCTAATATAGAGCTCAGCCCTTTCTAAGACAGCTTTGTCACTGCAAAGGCACATAATCCCAGCGCGCATGCGCACGAGGCCATCGAGAGAAAGTATTCGAGCGCTATATTACGAGCTTAGTGGTAGCCAATAAGGAAACACGAATAAAGGGAACTGTCGAGGAGGAAGGGTGCGGGGTAGGAGAAACTATAAGCTCCGCGGCAGAGTACGACGCCTTCGACATAAAAAAAAGAAAAGTAACAAGGCGACGTGGGCGGCACGCACTACACTGATCGCTGAAGGTTGAAAGAGGGTACACAAGCGCCAGGGTACGGGGACCTTTATCTTTTAGAACGGACAAAAGGCGTAAAGGGCGCAGCGAGGTTGGGGAAAGAGCTCCAGATAACGGTGGCCTATACTTCAAGCATAAGCAACAACATTCGATGAGCGCGGGTATAAAATAACAAGGAATGTAAGGAAAAGGGAGAGATAACATACGGGAAGGAAAACGCGTCTTAGAGGATGCGTAGGCGAGCAAGGGTAGCGAACGTGGAGAACGACTTTACAAACAAAATGGAGAGGAACGTGCCCTACGAGATAAACTGCCGCAGCAGTGAAACCGGCTGCTCACGAAGGAAAATGGGGAACTGGGAGACAAGACGCGGAAGCGAACGAAGTGAAAGGGGTTCGTCGGGAGCCGTAGAAGAGGCCGTTACGATCGGCTATCGCTTCGAGCTTCTCCCCAAAGTGACTTAATGTCGATATAAAAGGAACGACGCCGCCGGCTCCTTTCACTTTCTACTATCCCTCGCCAACGTGAGCGCGGTTTTGGTTAGAGGGATAGCATTTCTTTTTTCTTTCTTATTTGCTTAGCTTAGATCGTCCTTACTCCAAAGCGGACGCTAATGCCCCCATACAAAGAAGCGGCGAGTGAAGAGACGGAAACAGGAGGCGCGCCACCGATGCACTTTAATGGGCTCCGGCCGAGCGATTCAGCGAGCACTTGCCGGCCGCAGAAACGACGCCCAGTCGAAGGAGACGCGCGGGGGAATAAGAGCCGAGGCTCCTAAAAAAACAGCGCCGAAGCGATCCTGGTCGCGGCGTTGCTGCGATACCCGTCGAAACGACAATAACGAAATCGGGGTTAACAAGAGAGAGAGAAGAGAGAGAGATAACTTTATTTGCGCATAACGTGGAGCATTCCAAATGGTTGGGCCTCTATTCCAGGGCTCCGCTGGCCCTAGCCATCATCTCTACCCGTTGGACCAGCCAGCGCTGATCAGCAATGGCCGAGCTGGACAGCAGTGCCTCCCATTGTTCCTTTGTGTTGTTCATGTTGCGGTTTTCTTCATTGTAATCTGTACTCTCCCACATGATGTGAAACAGAGTTGGTGTGACCCCACACCACGGACATATATCTCTGTATGCTGTGGAGTAGAATACATGTCGCCTGTGTAAGTTCGTGTATGTGTTTGTTTAGATTCTGCGTAATGCCACCGATTCCGTTGCTGTGAGGTTATTATGCGGTGCTGGATACAGTTTCCTATTGTCCCTGCAATACTGAATAATTGTACCAAAGTTAGGGTCTAGGGGCGTTGGATGTCTGAAATTCAGAGGGTTTATTGAGCATTCACCTAAGGCAACTGGAAGTAAGGCGAAAGTCGCTTTTTCTTTCTTCTCAGTAAGCGTACAAATCCTTCTTTGACAGCTCCGTAAAATGTTCGCACCTAAAGCTGTATTCCTACGACGTACGAAACCACGATTCAAACCCACGGATTGCGTAGTAGGTCACCATACGTCGGCCGTTCCAACGTCCCCGCTTAGGTCCGCGCGGAGTAACTCGAGAAACGACGGAGGCCACAAGTCACAGTTGGGACACTCGCGGAGCAATGCCGTGAGGCTCGCTTGTTGTTTGAATTATCCCCTGTCCAGCGAATGCTGGCCGCGTTGAGAGCCGAATCATGTCACGTGACTGATTTGTCCGCGGTAACGTTCGCCGTGTGAATGCAGCTTTACGTAATTTCGCACTTCCTCCGCGATCAGCCAACAGCTGCCCAAGCGAAGACGTCATGCGACGGCGTCATCACGCGACGTCGCGCTATTTGTCGTCATAGCCACGCCCTGATGACGTCACAAATTTTGAAATCTGTGACATCGTGATGAATTCATATGGCGATGATATTTCAATTAGTAAGAATAAGGTAACTTTTTGTTGAAGAAGAAGACAACTTGAACACTCCGGTAAACAGCGTAGTCAGGGGGAATAATCCAAACCACGACTTCACGACGCCATTTCGTGGAATTCCTCCTGAGTCACACTAAAAGACGAACTTCGCCGTTTTACATGAATGGCGACGGGTACTAACGCTGGCTGTTTGAGCACTAACCGTCACTGGACGACCGTGAGGGCAACCTTACCGGCAGAGATGTAAGGCGCCGAAACACACTTCGTGATTCACCTGAAGATGGTATATACACTCGGACTCTAGAGTAGGCCGATGATTCAGCTAATTGGTTACCTAAGTAAGGGCACCGAAACCGTTCATCGAGGAGGATTTCAAACAACTGCTTGGACGAGAACGGAAAGACATACAACACACCGCTGTCGTATGTCTGTCCTTAAAGGTACACTATAGTCAAATAAGAATTTACGTCAGAGTGAAAGCTCAATGTATGACAACATCTAGAACAGCAATATTATCAACAACAGTACCCCACTTACCGAGAATATAAGGTAAATGCACAAGAACACAAGCGCCGCAGTAGGAAATTTTCGAAATGATCCCGATGACATCAGACGGACCACCTACAATGAATTACAAGTAAACGATCTAGCCGCACTAAATAAAGAACCTTCTGTTCATCAAGAGACGCAAAAAAATACTGCTTGTACGTTTCTGTTTGATTCATGGAAAAAAGAACCGTCGCACGTTACAATGGGGAATGGCACGAGTGGTTTAGAAATTAAATTTTCGCGTGGTTACAGACAACAGGTGGTGTCATCTAGCGGGGCGCAGTTGAAACAACGAATCTGCAACCTCCAAGCCAACGGCGGGAAACTGATCAATGGCCTTTGTTGGCTCCCGCTGCTTTCGGTCTGCTGCTACTATTGCAGTAAATTCGGGCAACGTTGTGCCCGGCAACAGTGACGTGAGTCGGTCCAGTCGGTCCGCTTCTTGAGGCAGGTAATTTGAAGTCCACTAACCCGATGCGTACCACTAAACCGTGGTTTTATGTCAAAACAGGCCCTTCCTTGGCACAAAACTAACACTACGAGGTTTGTGGGCCACCATTTCAAGAATCAAGGTCGACCTAATAGTTGCCTTTAGTGTCCCTTTAACAAGCATTAGTCTAGAACCACGCTAGAACCATCCTCGCTATTTTAAACCAACTAGTTCAATCTAGCTCACCCATCAAGCACCATAATGTCTGGGGACCACGCGCGCGCGCACCAAATACCGCAGGGGAAAACACCAGTAGAGTTGTTCAATTAAGCTGAACGCATCCTATTCTTCAGCAGGGTGAATAGCTGTTTAGCACTCGTCACGCGAAACTGTTCACCACAGCGGTTACATATAATCAGACAATCTTCTTTAGACGCATTGCCGCTGTCATGACGCAACAGCAACAGCGACACAAACATTTTGGTTGCAACGGTGCGGTTATATTAGCATAAACGACACGACAACACGATCAGACTGAAACATCGCGACCAGCGCCACGTAAACGATAGACGAAAGCGGCAAGATACTTCGAGCCAGTAATTATTTTCGCCCATGCGAGCCCATGTTCATACGTGTACACGAGGTCTCGGCGTGAGACACTCATTGCTTTTGCATCCGGAATGCTCAGCTCGGCTCCCTTGCAGCCATTACATCCCTGCGGCACAGCGGAATGAGAGACGGATGGAGCGAGAAAAAATGGACGCGAATGTGCGCATCCAACGCCGAAGGGTGGTGAGATAAAGAATGACTCTCGTCTTACAGGGAAAAACGTGGCCACGCTTTTTTCTTTTTTTTTTTTTGCCCTCGGAAGGCGCGGCGCGTCTGTTCAGGCGATTTCCTTTTCGCATCTGTCTCCGGCGCTGGAGAAGACGAATATGTGGGCGGACGTATGGGGCTCGCCTGGCCCGCACACTTTTAGCCTAATTGCGAGCAGTCCTGGATTCCCCCTTTGACCACAACGCCATTGGCCAGAGGTGGGAGTAACGGTCCTTAACATTCCACGCAAGATCCCATGCATGACGCGAAATCCGTCGCGTTTTTTTTCTTATTTACCTCAGTAGTTCCACAGGTCGACCTCGTGTTATTACATTCTATTTTTATTATAACAAGTAGCCCTGTATATTCTTAAATGTGAAATAGTTCTTTATTTCTGAACTGTCGTGCGTATATCCTTTTCTCCCGCCTCAAGTTCGTTGTTTGAACAAGCTGTCGAATTGTTATCCCCCGCTCCTTTACCAAAGGTAAAGAAGTGGGGGATTTACCTTGGGGAAAGTAATTAAAATTGAACGAAATAGTAAACAAAATCTACATTCGTCCCGTGTGGCGCCTTAGGTTGATTGATTTATATGTGCGTTTTAGCGTCCCAAAACCACCATATGATTATGAGAGACGGCGTAGTCGAGGGCTCCGGAAATTTTGACCACCTGGGGTTCCTTAACGTGCACCCAAATATGAGCAAATGGGCCTACAACATTTCCACCTTCATCGGAAATGCAGCTGCCGCAGCCGGGATTCGATCCCGTGACCTGCGGGTCAGCAGTCGAGTACCTTACCCAATAGACCACCGCGGCAGGGCGTATGTCACCTTAGGTGCCCTACGGGGCGAATATAGAATTCAAAAGCTTCAAAAGCGATGAAAAGTGTACCCAAAGTCTGGCTCACAGATTTGCAATGACCCGGCTTGCACGAAGATGCGCAAGGCTGGGTCACAGCGAAGCAGGTAAGCTCATGGCCGGTCTTGTCTTGGCTACAGACTTTTCTCCTCTCAACCCCCAATTTTCGATGTCTTGTCGTGATTACACCGTACATGACTAAGCCTGCTCTCTTTTTTTCTTTGTCTTTCTTTTTGTCGCTCTGTACTCGTTCCCCCACCATTTAGAGTCATTGCATCCCTCACCGGATAAATCGGTGCATTGAGAGCGAAGCGAGACAAGAGCAAGTCGGCGGAGATGAAGAAGTCTTAAAGAGCCCGTGTCAGTTCGTCAAGGTCCCAATTTTATTTTATTTAATACATACTGCAGACCATGGTTAGGTCCAAGCAGGGGGGCACAAGAAGATAAAATGCAAAAATACAAACAATTCAAGAAAACAAGGCACTTATACAGGGGGTAATTCATTCCACTCTTGTATCGTACGCGGAAAAAAAAAGAGTACTTGAAGGTGTCAGTAGCAGCAAAATATGGGGCGAAAGCATTCGGGTTGTGGTGCCTAGTAGGTCTTGTTTGTAACGGTGACAAGAACGGAGATGGGTCAATGGACAGTGCACCTTTACTTAGTGAAGAAAGGAAATCAAGACAGAAGCACTTTCTCCTGGATTCAAGGCTGGGGATTTTGTTAGCAAGCATTATTTGTATGCTTGCTAACATTATTTGTATGCATATTTTATATCTAAGATGCACGGTAAATTTACTATCAAGCGAAAAATTTATCCTGGCTGATGTGTCAAACGCAGCGTAACTCACCAATCGTAACTATTGCACCCCGCAGCAGAAAAATATCGGCGCGCGCATTTCGGGAGCGACGTTGAAGAATAGAGTAAAAAGAGCGCGTACCAGTTCATGAACGAGGTTTTGGACCGGAGCTAGTTAAGTTGGTGAAGATCTTGAAGACGGTAGCTTTCCTGTAGTTCTGCTATGTTGTACTACACGTGGGTGTGCTTTCTCTCTCTTCCTTGCACTTTTTTATTTTTTCTGTCGCGTCCTACCTTTATTTTTTCTCCGTGTGTGTAGCCGTTGTCTTCCCTTCTACCTTTTTCTGTAATTATTGTGTTTCTTATTTCTCTCTTTTTCTTTTTAGTCAGTCCCGCGCCTTCTATTTTTTTCCCTATTTATTCCTTTTTTAAAGACGACAGTGTTTCTTGGGAACCTTCAACGCAAAAATTTTGGTCTGTCTGTCTGTCTGTCTGTCTGTCTGTCTGTCTGTCTGTCTGTCTGTCTGTCTGTCTGTCTGTCTGTCTGTCTGTCTGTCTGTCTGTCTGTCCCCTCTTAACCGCATCGGCTACTTGTAACAGCCGACCCAATCCGCAGCGCCCACCAATATTGCTCAAAAGTGAGCGTTGATGCTTGTGCAATTGTCCCTTAAAAAGCAATTATTGCGCATGTCTGGGGCACCATAGCAACACGTATATATTCTGCATGTGCGTCTTTTACTAGAAAAGGCACACATAAGTAATTTTAAGGACCGTAGTGCTTATCACGCTGCGCTGACCATGAAACGCTTGCACGGAACGGGGAGTGTTTCCAACGCTTTGCTAAGACGAGACGGTGGTGGCACCTACCCGTCGCCTTGCGTTCTACACCTTATTACTTCTGAGATAGGCGTGCACACCCGTTTCAGAGCCACGTGCTTTGTTTTCTAAAAAAACTGCCAGATGGCACTCACGTCTCACGTGTGCCATTACTTGACGCGTTCGCTCGCCTCCCCTGCATGCTCGAGGCACTCTAGCGCAGCGCCTCCAGAATACTATTCACCGATTTTCTTCCACAGAACATCAAATGAATGTCTTGTTCACTCTCGCCACACTCAAGACTAACGTTTCTTACGATATTTGCAGACACATGCAGATACGGGGCCAATTTTTTTTCTACCTGCATCTGTGTTTTTATTTTATTTCTCTCGCTCTCTCTCTCTCGCTTTCTCTCTTTCTGTAATAGTTCTATGATCCTCCTTTCCCTCCTGGAAGCACCCACATCTCTCTCTTCCCCTCGCTTCACTTTCTCATCACCCTGCTGTACTATGCCACACAAGGCTATGCTCTGACCTGCGTGCCTAGACAGCCAAGCGGTTACGAGGCTCGCCTTACTCTTCCTCTCACCCGCGAAGTTTTGGCACCATTCGCCCGACATGTCGGAGCACGTCTCCGGGTAGCGAAGCAGACGAGCAACCAGAGGAAGGCGACCAAAAGGACGAAGATGGCTCGCCCCGGTTCATGATGACATTCATTCGCTATCTACATCACACGGCCGACCTCGACCTTGAAAGCTCTGCTGTAAAACGTATGCGCTGAGCACTGCTGACGCCGTAAGCATCGCACGCGGAAGAAAGTAGAAATTAACACCTGATGAAAGAAGAATACAGCGACCAAATTAAAGTCTTAGAGAAAACGCGTATATAATGTTAACCTCGAACAAGCGAACCTTGTTCACAACGAGATCAATCGACTGTGAGTTACTAGGAGTGACTAGAACGTTATCGCTTTATCAGAACCGCCGTATCACGATGACGTAAAATATCGTCACGCCGCGGGTGTCCGTAAAATGACCACTGCGTGGCTGATTCTCAAAGCACTATCTTGTAAAGAAAAGTGTTTGAGCTCCATGGGTTCACATAAAGACTGCAGTCTTTGAAGCCCATATCACCCGTATAACGAATCCGGTGAAACAATCTATTACTGGAGGTTTTGAAGCGACGTGAATACACCGCCTTAAATCGGCTGAAAAACATTCCAACCATAGATCACCTAATCAACAAAACGACACAGGAGAAAGGGTTAGGGGGTCATCCTGCTAGTCTTGGTGCAACGGAACAGCAGCCTGTTTGAAACGAACCGAAAGGGACCGCGAAAGACGACAGCAGCGAGTGAGGCACGTGGACTACGGGTGCGGCAGATAGACTGGACGACTGACGCGGCAGAAAGCGAGAGGAGAGCCTTAGCTCAGCGGCCTAAGAACTGGGCATTGAAACAAAAAAGGAGAAAACTAAGAAAAAAAACTAAGCGAGACAGAGAACGAGAGAGCCTAGTATACAAGGCCAGCCTCTTCATCCTCCCTCCGCTTTTATCTTTTCATGCACCCCGCGTCCCCGGGAACGACGAATCCTTTTATCCGGCCACTAAATAAATAGGCGAAACGCCGTCTGCTGCCGTACCGCTGCTGATGCCTGCCTACCCGGCGCATCTACGAACCAGCCGAGCGCGCTCGCCTCCAGAGCCGCTCAACTCCTGCACGTCGTTGCTCTTCCTTCATTTTCCTCCATTCCATCCCGCCTCATATTCTTCCTTTACTCCCCGTTTTGCACCCTAAGCTTCCCCTCCTCCCATTTCCTTTCCCTTCTCACCCATGCTCTCTATTCCTCCCCACAATGTTTTACTCCCTGTTTTTTTCGCACCCTACTCCCCATCCTCTCCTTTATACCACCCTCTTCCCTACCCGCGTCCTCTCATCAACCCTCTTTTTCCCTTACTCACCATTTCGCACCCTGCTTTTTATCCCCTTTCCTCAACACTGCTCATCCCCATTCATGTTCTCTAATTTTCCCCCATATTCTCCTTTTACTCCCAGTTTTGCGTCGCCAAACTCCCAACGTTTCCGTTTCACCTATCCCCACCCGTGTTCTCTCACCCTCCGCATCTCCTTTTTTACCCCCCCATTTTCGCAAATGTACTCCCCATACCCCTTTTTTATTCTTCTCCCCACTCGCATTCCCTCCTCCCTATAGAAAAGCTCCGGTCGTGCTCTCTCCTTTGCTTTACTTGTCGTTCGGGTGCGTTTCGATTATTGCGTGTGCGGCAGCGCGCCTGCACTTCTGCCCGCTGTTCCTGCTCCTATCCCGCCGCCGCTGCTGCCACCTTATCCTCCGCTTCCGGCATATTTTTCTTGTTTACGCCGGGTCCTACGCGTTGGCCTGCCGAACACTGCGCGGCCATCTCCATCTTTTTTTAGCGTCTTTTCTTGCTTCTTTTCTCACTAGCGCATTCACTTCCTTTGTAAGAATCCAGCCTTTTCCCAACTCCCCAGTCTCCCCATCTCTTTTCCCCCCTTTTCTTGTGCAGCATCCCTAAAGCAGCTCTTCCCGATTCTTACCCCGCGGCCGGCAGAACATGTTCGTCCGATTCATTTGTTTATATTTCGAGGACGTGGCGTGTGTCTGCGTAAGGGGAGGAGGGTGAAAGGGAGATGTCGTTTTTTTTGCAGTTTTTCGTTTTACTTCTCTTACATTTCCATCCAACTACTATCGGTCCGGGAGCCGCTGTCTTTACATTCTTCCAACCAATTCCTTCCTTCTATGTTCCCTCTTTGTCTTTGGTTTCCTTTCTTTCTTGTTCCTGTTTTGCTCGGCAGCCACCGTTTGTTCCTTTTTCTCCCTTCGGTCGCAACGCGGACCGCGAAGGACGCTCCTGAATTATTGAACACCACTCTGCCGGACTTCCCCACGAGCGCCAGTTGTGCGCGCGACGCCCGGCGAGGGAGTGCCACTCCATCTTTTTCTATTTATGTACATCTCCCTCTTTTGCCCGATTTTCCCGCACTGCCCATTTCTCACTCATTGGTAGGACACTTCTTTCTCAATTCCAAACGAAACCTGTGCCAGCCGGCAGTGCTTCCCTGATGAACTGTTCAACAAAGAGCTATCAAAACAGAGGATAGGGTAATGTAGAAGCTGTCGATCAAGATTATTTTGCCTGCTCTTCCTTCAAAAAAAAAAGTTCTCCAAGAAGGATAATCACCAATCCACCATGTCTTTCGTCTCATACCAAACGAAACCTGTGCCAGCCGGCAGTGCTTCCCTGATGAACTGTTCAACAAAGAGCTATCGAAACAGAGGATAGGGTAATGTAAAAGCTGTCGATCGAGATTATTTTGCCTGCTCTTCCTTCAAAAAAAAAAGTTAGAAGGATAATCGCCAATCCACCATGTCTTCCGTCTCATACCCAGGTTGCTAGAATATATCAGACCTATCGAGTTCAAACTCAACATCAAAATGCTAATTCGGAAGGTAAGCAGCCTCACTGGCTTCAGAAGGCGTTAACGCTTCGCTCATGGGACCAGTATGTATACCTATATAAACGCTCGTAATTTTCTCTATACTTCCGTAAACGTGAACATTCAACACCAAGATGAACCCAATACTATTTCTTAAAGCAAAACCAGTCGATTTAACACAATCGTCGTGCACTCACGATTCCTGCACTCGCAAAAATACGCCACCACGCTTTCATTTTCCGATAAACCGGCGCATAGGCCTTAACGAGTGCTGTCATGAACATCATTCCATGTTTTCTTCCTGAAAATCGGAACATAAAAGTGGCTGTCAGTCCCGTTGCCCTTAATAACAAATAACTTAATTTCGAACATAGTATCACGCGAGTTTCGCTATGTGGCCTATCGTGCGATAAGGACTGCTGCTTTTCGTTGTCAATTCTTTAGGCACTCATGGTAGCTACGGTGAATGGCAGTACCGTAAACGACATTGGTCTGTCAATGGCCAAATTAGTTTGCATATAGTAATTTAAATAACAGTCTTGCACGGTGCATGTGCTGGAGAATGACAGTAACCACAGACAAAAGCATACTAATGCCAACGACAGATACAGAAGAAATCGCCCTTGCTTCATACGTATATAAATCAGGTTCATTCTCCCTGCGTGAAGTAACCCGATTGTTAGGTGCAAAACGATGATGATTCGGGAGACGGGAAGGAAAAGACTGGGAAAGAATCAACGGTTACTTTAACGTAACGACGTTTATTCGGGTAAAGCAAAGAGAACTGCTGGAGAGACAAGAATACGGCGTCTCTCCAGTTGCACAGTCGTTCCTCTTCTGCCTGCTTCCGGCACCAGCGCACAGTTGCGCACCCGGACTCACCACAGCGGGGTTAACTTTGGCGTCACATTCAGCTCCGGCCTCCGGCCGGCTCGTCTCGCATGGTGGTTGTGGCCTGGCGCCATCTTTAGAGTTCCGTCTCGCACAACGTTAACACAGAATGATTACATTAGTAACACTTGCCCCTCAGCCTTCAGAAAATTATGCCTCTTGAGGCACAAACTTAAAAAAAGGCACCACCCGATGTAAACCTGCTATGCTAAAACACCTTAGTCAGAAATAAACCATAATATGCATGTATCGTTTGGGATCCGTGGACTAAAACTAATATCAATCACCTCGAGAGAGTAGAGCGAAAGGCCTTTAGATTATATTTAGCAAATTTCAATGCAGGATTCTCCAGCAGAACTCATTAAAGCTAACCATATTAAAACATTCGAGATGAAAAGACAGAAGCAGGGACTGGAATTTCTTCAGCTACTTTACATGAGCCATTCACCACTAGACTCATTTCAATGTATATTACCCCTATTAACCCGAACCACGCGTCGGCGTAGACAAGATGCATTCACACCTTACTTTAGGAGACCGAACACATTTCAGATGTTTGTTTTTTTTTTCTTCGCACAATAACTGAATGGAATTGTGCAATCGAATCGACATAATAATGAGGATCATTATTTATTTGTTTGCATAGCGTTTCGCCAAACATATTCACTATTTCTGTATTATTGTTCTTGTTTTTTTGTCCTTCTTTTCGATATGTTCATATTATCCTGTCTACTTAGACTACGTGTCCACAGTGATTTCATAAATAAAATATCAAATAAATAACAACAAATAACATGCTATCTAATTTCGCGATAGGCGTTAGGTGGGCAATAACTGATGAAATAAAGGGTCCCATAACGCCTTCTCTAAAGTGAGCTGTCAGCAGCGAACGGGGCTTAATCTGGCAACAATTGCACGCCACAAGAAGTACGATTGGCACAAGAAGCACGTCCGTGTATCACGCGAGGTCAGTGCAGGTTAAAAATACCAGACGGTGAAATTTTCCGTACGCCTCCACACCTTGAAACCATATCGTGGTTCTCGCACATAAAACTCTGGACACACTAAAACCTCGCTATAAAGGATACATATATAACAATTTATCGGTTATAACGAAGTAAATGAGGAACAGTCTTGTCAGAGATACAACATAACAAATAAACATTCATAACGAACTTTAGAATATTACAGTTAGTTTAGGAGCAGATCTCACTTAATTTTAATGAGGTGTGAGTATAATTATCAAAGAAAAGATAACATCAATAGAGATGAACAAGCGCTTCGCACCCTGCAACTGGCCGCACATCAATTCAACGTACAACGCGAAATAACAAATCAACTCACGCGAAGAGAGTGAAACAAACGCGTTACAAAACGCAACGACACAACAAGAAGACACGAGCTGCTGCGGCCCCGACGGCCAACAATGGCATGCTCGCTGTGACCGAAGAAGAAAAAGATGCCACTCAATGTCTCAGCACGGGGCGTCTTACAGGCGACAACAAAGCGGCGACCTTAGTTCGAGGAAAAACGAACCCAAAACGCCGCAGAGGACGGAACTAGAAAAAAAAAAAGGAGGAGCAGAGACCTACAGAAAACGTGAAATACAAAAAGAATACAGGGGAAAGCAAGGAGCAGCTGGGATAACCGGAGCTCACCAGACAAGGCAGCGGCACAGAAGAGAAAAAAAAACTAAAAAACGTAGCGACCCGATCAACAATGCCGCTGTGTTTAGACCATTATCTTCACGTCAGGTGCAGATGGTAACGGTGATAAAGCCCAGCCCACTCGAACCCATGCGTTTTTCGCTTATGCCCTCCTTACTATGAGGCAACGGATTTATTTGTTTCCTTTTATTTTACGAAGCTCAGATTACGTTCTTTCTGCATTTTCGAGATGCGGAGCGTTTTTTTTTTTTTTTGTTCTTCCAAACCAAGCGTGCTCTTATTGTGGACGGAATCCAACGCTTAACACCGCAGAAAGAAGTTTTAAAAAAGTGCCATGTGATGTGACACTTCCTTAACCTGTCATTTCATTACCTAGGGTAGCAAACCGAATTCTACGACTCTGGTTTACCCTCCTGCCTCTCTCTCATTTTGTGACACCTCTCCCCTACAATAGCGCCTGGAAAGCCGCCTGGCAAATTTGGGCACGGCCCGTTGAAAAGCAGCAGCCATGGAACCCCAGACGAAGAGGCCCATCTACCATAGGCATGATCTTTTAATTCAATAATTCAATTACATTTCTTCTGTCATCCCCCAAGCGAATCGCAGTGGCCTATGGGTACCCGCCGCGGTGGTCTAAGGGCTGAGGCACACGGCGGCGCACCTGCAAGTCGCGGGATCGAACCGCGACCAAGGTGCTGATTGGTGCTCTTCTCTTGTTGGAACACTAGGGGCAAGCGAATATTGTGGCGTTCGTACTTGAATAACTATTTTATTTTTAGGGGCGAAGCTCTTTAAAGCGGTACCCGTTCGTCTCTCGCAATAGTGCGTAACATGTCTTACGCTTTCACCTGCAAGGTGGTGCCGGTGGGAGATTTTCCCTGTGCGTTGTTGAGCAATAAAAAATTCGCAGCGTGTGCTCAAACTAAAAGCCGAATTTTCCTGTCTCTCATTCCCCATTAGCAGCCATTGGCATGTACAATGAGTACTATCTGACAAGAAAGGGTTGCTACGTTATACTCGCTGGGCATATTGTTTTAGAAAGGTTTAGCGAGCGGTGGGCCGCAGTGCCACGAATACAGTGAACTAGTATATACCATGAACACGAGGTGGTTAAAGGTGGGAAGTAGACCCGAAGCGCAAGTCGTAAGAAAGTGTGCGTGTGCCACTTCTCGTTTAGTCTTTGGAATGTCCGCTGGATGGTGAGGCTTCTATATGCGGAATATATGATGAAAAGATACGAGATGGTGGTACTTGGAGTGTTGAATAGGTGGACGAACGGGCACACAGACAGATGCATGGATAGACGCACGGATGGCTGCACGGTCGGATGGACGCATGGACAAATTCAAGGATGGGCGCACGGATGGACGTGCGGACGCACGAACAGACGCACGGACATACGAACAGATGGACGCACAGACAGTCCCACAGACGGACGCATGGACGGACGGAAGCAAGAACGAATGGACGGACGGATGTTTCACCTCACTCTCCATCATTCACCCCATGGATATGCTGCCATTTTTTTTCTTTCTATCACAATGTGCGATGCCCACTCCTAACTTTTTCCCTTCCTTCGTACCGAGAATAGGACCTTCGTCCACGCTCCTAGCAGCGCAACTCTTTTGCTTCTACAAGCAGGAGCGTGACGCTCATGCTTGGAACAATGATATCCGACCGTGAAAATCAAAAACGAAACGCGACAACGTGATATTACAAGTGGCCGCGATAGAAGGTACGACTGCCATGTCGGAAATGGTCGATCGCCGACGAGCCCACGGAAAACGCCGCATACAGAGACACACCTGTAAGGGGCACATTCGAGCACCTGTTCGTGTGCACCCTCGCTTCTGCACACTCGACGGTGCCGTGTTTCTGCGCTAACTATGCCCCACCGCCAAAGAAACGTTGATTTATCGCAAGCTCCGCTTAAACTCTCTCCACGGATGAACTTCACCCAATAATCGTCAATGCCTAACGAAACGTTTCAGCACTAAAAGAACTTCCGCCGTTCTCCGCGGGGCTCGCACTAATAAATAACGTCGGGACACGGGGCTCCACCAATAAAAATAAACAATAACAACCATCGAAACCTATCCACCAAATATGCACTAAAGAAAGCGAGCGAAAAAAAAAAGAAGTAAACAGGTCCCACGTGGTTGTTTACTGAGGGCTGCCACCGCCGCGCACCGAATGAGTCACAGAACCATCTATAACGTTGGGAGCCGTCAGTGCAGGCGCAATGCCAAACAAATGCCCAATTTCAGCTCCCACGCCGACGATGCTCGCGACGCGAGAAATCTAGACCCCCCCCCTCTCCTCCGCAACCTCGTTCTCCCCTCAAGCTCTCTCGATCTATGCGCAGCACTTCGCTTCATTTCCAGTTACTCGACATATATTTTTTATTTTTTTACATCCCTCATCGCACTCTATATACATCGGTACTTGAATTCTGCTGCTTCACTGTGAGACACGAATTCCAGCTCGACGCCCCCCCCCCCCCCCACTCTGGCCTCTCACTCTCCTTTTCTGATCCATGCGTCCTCACTCTCCTCCGCCTTCTTCGCCATAGCTCTCTCTTGATTCCGGAATCCAACGGCCTTCCGAAACGTTCATTACCGGATATAAATCGTTTTCCGGTCGCAACACCCGGGCGCTACGCCAGGAAGCCCTTCAATTTATTTCCTGGCCTCAGCGCCACCTACTTCGGCACACGGATGCGAGCTTTTCTATCGCCGATTCATCCACCCCCCTTTTCCCTACCTCAGACCGCCAACGATGTGCAGGACAGGGTCGCGAGGTACACGACGTCAAGAGAGAGAGGAGAAGTGAGAGAAGGATGAACGCTCCTTCAACAAGTTTCTCCCTGACGCCGTGCCGCGCAAACGATATTCCGCCGAGCGCCCGCAGTCTGCAACCAGTTGCCCCTGCACGCAGCGTTGATGCTTTGCCGCAATATTTGTACTATTGCGGCAGAGCACGCTCTACAGGCAAACACGTACAACCGAGGCTCTCTCTATCGATAATGCGACATCCGTGTCCAAGACCGAACCTACGACCTCTGAGTCATCAGCTGAGCGTCGTAACCACTGTACCACTATGACGGCCCTTGTTTCTGATCGAAGCCTACAACATATACGCGTAACCTCCAGAGGTATTCTGAGGAACAGGTAAGCGTGACCGTTACTAATTTATACAAAATGCGGAAGAGATTACGTCCCCTTCGACACACTGTCGACCGAAATTGGAGTCTTGTTAACCCTTGTCAGTTCTTACCATCACTACTTCTTCGAAATGTGTCAGTTTCTGCACCATCAGTGAAACCCACACGTAAAGCTCAGCGTCCAAAAAATCTAGGTCTCGAGCCCAGAGAGCACCAGGTCCCAATGAACACCATAGGTCCGATGTGCTTTGGTGTTCCGTGGGTACGTCCACAGCAATGTATCGGCTACCACAGGAGCCCTTACCAATACCCCAGGGGCACCTCCAAATCTTCGTAACGCATTAAAGGTGTACTAATTTCTTCCGGGGTAGTCCTTTCACGATGCTTTCTCGTTAATATTCTCACAGGGCATTCTTCAGAGTCGGATGTATTGCTCAAGAAACCAAGTCACTAATTAAAAGCTAAGACCACAAAAATATTTTACAGGACCTTTGAAACTTGTACCAAGAACTCTGAAAGCAGATGTATTACTACTCTGACAAGACCTGACACAAAAGAAAAAGCGAGCTTTTTTTTTTTTGCTTGTTCTAAAATTTGCCTGTACATCCGTACTTGTGCGTTGACAAAGAGAAATAAAAATAAGAAAATAAAACAGGCGCAAGGCCCTAACGGTGCCACTTTGAGAGAGAGAGAGAGAGAAACCGATTAAAGAAGGGCCACCACAAGAGAAAAAGAAACGTCGATTAAAACGGAGGACACGAGACTCGATCGATCTAGCGCGCGACGATACCGAAGGAACACATAAAGTACAGCAGAAAAAAAAAAGGACACGAACCCTTTTCTTCGTTCGTCAAAAGGAAGAGCTCGACCACGCCAGCATCGCAAGGGCGTTCCTGTTCGTCCTTCTCTTCTTTTTTTTTTTCTGTCAGCAGTTCCTCAGAAATCGTTTTCCCGAACGTCTCTTTTGAAAGCCCGTTTCCCGTGTCATACGAGCCTTTATGTTTTTATATTTTCTTTTGAAACACGCTTAAGGTTCTTTTATTTATTGCCCTAAAAAAAGGGCGGGTGGGGGAAGACAGGAGTCACGAAGTGTAAGAAGACACGATTGGTCCAAGACTCGAAGTCACGTGAACTCTTCCAGCCCCCGTCCTCCGTTATACTTTCAATATTTTTTTCATTACTCTCAAGCCTCTTTAACTTTTCTTCGCCAACGAAACCACGCCCTTTTTTATCGAATGATCCCCGCCCTAAAACGCATTGCGGAGCTCTAGCTCTTTCTCTCCCACGTAGAACTTCCCATGTGACTCTCCTTCAATTTTTTTTAAAAGCACCCCCACGTTTTTTTTAAAAAAAAACTGCGCGCTTCAAACGCAAGGCGGCGCTCTCTGTCGTCCAATAATCTGCGGTTCGTCGTTTGGCGCATGCGCATTCGAGCTCCGAGGCCGAGCCTCCGGACCACGCCTTCTCCATTTTTTTTTTTCGTTCTCCATCGATTTAAAAAAACAAAACAAAGTGAGTTGTTTTAAAGCCGGCTGGAGTCACGAATGGCTCTTCCGAAACACGTCCCGCGTTCTCCGCTTTCTACCCTTCGCTGCCTTTTCATAGCTATCCGCCTTGGTGGCTCAATAAAGGTGGAGCTGTGCTGTAGCGCAAAGAGTCACCGGTTCGACTCCCGACGAAGAAGGTAGATATTGATGATATGTGGGGTTTAACGTCCCAAAACAACCATTTGAATATGAGAGACGCCATAGTGGAGGGCTCCGGAAATTTCGACCACCCGGGGTTCTTCAACGTGCAACTAAATCTGAGCACACGAGCCTAGAGCATTTCCGCCTCCAGCGGAAACGCAGCCGCTGCAGCCGGGATTCGATGTCGCGACCTGCGGGTCAGCAGCCGAGTACCTTAGCCACTAGACCACCGCGGCGGGGCGAAGGTAGATATTGGTTCTTCGCAGTGGTTCAAGGCAAGTTACCACCTAAGGAGTGCTTTAATCTGACCAAGCGGTCTTCAAACACATCATAGAAGAACCGATTTTATAGATGTGGCCAACCCTAATGTAAGGCTTTTTCTTCTAGGGACATTCGATGTATTATAACTAACTAACTAATTAACTAACTGCGTGCCTGCGAAAGGGACACCTTTAGTGAAGCAAGCCTCACCCATTGGTGCACATGTCATGCTTTAAAAAGGTTTTTAAGCTTTCATGCGAGATATCAGGTCAGTTAGGAGGCCAGCTTGTGAGTATAAACACACAGAAAGGAAAGCCCCGTGCAGGCATTATAAATCGAGCTATAAGAGCTTCATTGTTTTTATTATATTTATTATTATTATGACTATTATTATTATTATTATTATTATTATTATTATTATTATTATTATTATTATTATTATTATTATTATTATTATTATTATTATTATTATTATTATTATTATTATTTTTATTATTATTATTATTATTATTATTATAACTCAAAATACCTGCGTAAGGACACCAATGTTTTCAATAGGACAATTTCTCAGTCTGCCATAAAACTATTCTACATGCGGTATGCTACCCTACGTTAGGTTAAAATACCACATGTAGAATAATTTTATTACTGGCTGAGGGACTAGCCTTGCGAGAAGATTGAAACGCTTCTACAGGTGCTCCGATTTATCATGTCATCTCCTAATATTCAATCAATCAATCAATCAATCAATCAATCAAATATTTAACGCGCCTAGAAACAAACCCAAGGTTCTTGCGCAGAAACACGTTAAAATAAAACAATAAAAATCAATACTAGAACAGACAGTCTTCAGGAAAAGAATGAAATAAAAGCGAATAATAATAATAATAATAATAATAATAATAATAATAATAATAATAATGAAAACGAAAGGTTGCAGCTGTTAGATCGTTGGGTCACAAACAAATTTTCGTCGGCTGGTTCAAATCTCTGTCTTTCCTCCATCTCCCGTTCCTTCCTTCCGAATGAATCAACATCATCTTTAAACAACAGTCCTAAATAGTGCAGGAATAGAAACAAGAAATTCAAAGGACTGTTACAAACGTGAGAGCCCGACGTTTCATGAAGGCACGTTCATAGAAAAAAAAAACTGAGTTCCGCCTGAAACACAAAACGCTTACAGCAATAGAAATGCATGGAACAACTCAAAAGGGGTTTACGTATTGTCTAAACTGTACATTGCAGCAAACATCAAACATTCGCGTGGTGGTTCAGTTAACGAGAACGGTGACTGAACGAACGGGCAAGTTCGAACACGTGCCACTGGGTGAACGTGAACATTGGTTTTCTCAACAGTGGCGTGATGAAATGCGCAAACTGATAACAATAAAGACTTAGATCAGAGACTGCCGACAGAGACATTGGCATTAATTCGTCGATCCCCTCAACTCCGTCAACCCTTGTAAGACAGGGTACGCGAGTGATTTCTTCACCTCTTATGACTCAACCTTACCGGTAGGTGTAACTGAAAGAAAGACTCATACAACACAATGTGTACGGACTCTATCCGCAATGTGATCCCGATATATTAACTGGACTATGACCATACATACTGGGCTTATTCATTCGTTATGTATACTCTATAATGTATATAGTATTGTACACATTGCCTTTGATTAGTTTCTTATTTTATTCTTAATTTTGCTTTTTGTGCGTTTATATTGTACATTACTGTTATGATGTTGGGATAGCCGGCTCTAACGTAGCCTACCTTCCCATGTTCCACCAAATATAAATACAAAAAAACAACACATTGTGTACCACCGACATAACTATTATCAGTGAAGCCACGTAATGCACCCCAGCAAAAAGATTCTGTTACAGCAAGGATGTCCTTGTCTACCATTTGTCGCCGTCATCGTACAGTAGTAGTAGTAGTAGCGGTAGTAGTAGTAGTAGTAGTACTAGTAGTAGTAATAGAAGTAGTAGTAGTACTAGTAGTGGTAGTAGTCAATTACATCCCATGACCAGAGGCGGGTGTGAATAAAATATAAATACAATAGAATGATGGTGGTGATGATGATTAGGCCTTTGGGTATAAATTGGCGGGAAAATACTGAATCCCTAAGAAGGTCATGTAGATTACCGGCAGATGTACATTGCGGATAAAAGGAGCGCCGGCGGCAAGTCACTGACGCAAAGCGTTCCCTGAAACGCACCCGAAGGAACTTGCTTGTCATGGTTGCGCCCCCGGCAAAAGAGATCCTGGCACAAGTTTTGGTTGTGCAGTAAGTTCTATTTACAAAAAAAAATCTTTAAGAAGATTGAGATCAAGGTAGTCTGTGTGTAAATTAATCCGGGCTAACTTGTCGACACCTCACAAACAAAAAAATGCGCTGTTAGTAGTGTAAATATTTTAACTACCATCAAAATGCGATAGTCTCCAAAAGATCGTCGACCCTGTTCATTTAAGAAAAATCTCATTGCAACAGTTGATTGCCACCTATCTACACGAGCCTGATTCGATTTCGAGTCTTATCGGTGTCCTTACATGAATCAGTAAAAAAACCATACTAGTCTTCCTAGACTAGTTAGCATCCCTGCCTCCTGTTTCTTCCTACCTTAATCAAGAATGACGGCCAAATGTTGCCTTGACGAAGCTCACACTGTAACAAACGTGCCAGCGTGAAAGTTCCCAGAAAACAGGCGTCAGTGCGACTGGATCCGACGCGCGTCAACACGTGCCTCCAAGAGTCAGCGACCTCGAAGATCTACGAGTTCTTTTTCGCGTTTCAAAACGAAAACCGTAGCAACAAAACGAAAGTTCACTGATATCGTTCGCCTACGTATCGAGTGTCACTGACCCTCCCGACGCTTTTCAACCCGAAATACTCGAAGCTTCCCGTAGTCAAAAAGACGGAAACAACGCAGACCACTAATGCACGCTGCTCAGGCTGTTGCCGCCATCTATTGTCGAAATGTGCAAACTCTAACCTGCCTTAGCTCTTGGCGCGCTTTATAAAGTAGTCTGAGGGTCGTTTTCAAAGTTTGATTGTGAGCGTTTATTTTATCACGAAGCTGTATACAGCCAGCAAAAACAAAAAATAATCGTGCGTGCACCAAAACACAAATCGTTTATGTGCTAACGAAATTTGGCAGGCCCCACTGGTCCTTAATACCATAGGTCTACTGAGAACGATGAAGGTGACGCACAGACGGCAAAACCCGTTAGCACTTCTGGACAGGCGTTGCGAATATACTTGCATAAAAATATTCGCGATTAACCGACTGTTTTACAAAGGGTTTGCAAATTTTAGCTTCGTTGGTTAACCATAAGTACCGCGCAATGGCGCACTGCTTTTTTTTTATTAATTAAATAATAAATCTGTGCATAGGAGATGAGGGTGGCTGCTTCTACCGAAATGCAGACGCCCGGGGTTAGCATTCTCACTCCCAACGTTTCGCAAACGAAGCACAAGTTCAATATACGTTGTGGCGGCGACTTCCTCAACGCTCATTAGTGAAGCCGCAATGCGCTCTTCCAGCAAGCTCCTGAGCAGGCGGTCCTCCTCACGGGGTGTTCAAGGCCCAGGCCATGAGTTTGCCAGAGTTCTCGAAACCAGCCCTACAGAGCATGCAGTCAGTCCTTCGACGAGGTTGCCATGAACAATTAACTTACGAAGTTGTCAAGCTTGTTCACCACGTCACAGAAACAGGCCACGAGGTCAAGTTTCAGTGGCTTCCTGGCCATTGTGGGATCAGTGGCAATGATTCCGCAGACAACGCGGCTCGCACATCGCACCAAGAAGAGCACACCCTTCCGACTCCTTTGTCAAGGACTGACGCTGCAAAGCAACTTCGTCACCCGGCACGTAGTCTGAGTCTGCAGGAGTGGAACACCCCAAGCATAAGACATACGAGACTATACCAAATAAACCCTCGACTGGAACTTCGACCTCCATCCGGACTTCGTCGACGTGAAGCTTCACTTCTTTGTCGCCTTTGGTTGGGGGTTGCCTTCACAAAAGCATATAGAACCCTCATCAGATTGTCCGACAATGCGGAATGCGACGTCTGCTGCACCAAAGAAGACATCGACCATCTGATATGCCATTGCCCTCAATTTGCCTCTGAAAGACAGAAGCTTTCAGACGCCTTGCGAGAATTGGACGATCGGCCACTCTCTGTGCAGATGCTACTGGAACACCGTCATCGCCTTTCGTCGGCTAAAAAAGCAGTCAAAGCTGTCTTGTGCTTTTTGAGGACTACAGGCCTATGTGACCACCTTTAACTTTTGTGTAGTGCCACCGCTGCATACGCGCCAGCCGATTGACTGACAATCCTCCTTTTTTTTCTCTCTCTCTCTCTCTTTCTCTTCTCTTTCCTCCCTCTCTCATCGTTATGCCCCCTTTCCATTCCCCCAGCGTAGGGTAGCAAACCGGGCATGTGCCTGGTTAACCTCCCTGCCTTCCTTCTTGTTGTTTATCCTTCCCCCCTTATTTTAAGTTGTTACTCCCGCAACCACCAATGCGTTATAACACTAAGTAGCATTTATTATGAGAACTTTACTACTCTTTACTCAGTCACCTTGTTCGAATCGGAGGGACAGTTCGTCTCCATGGCAGTAAACGTCAAGTGGATCTACGGTATATTATACAGCGTAAGCTGTCATTGACTCATTTCATCAGCCGATCTTGAATGTGATCAGCGTTTGGCAGCAACATTTTAATCACCGATTACAACAAACGGCATGACTTCAATTTTTTTTTCTTAACGCACGCGGAGTGTGCTATAATCTCCCAAGCCGTGTCAGTGTAGCACGTAAGGTGCTTCGCAGCTAATCTCGATCAAACGTGTTCAATTTCTGGGCACTGCTGCTCCGTTTAAATAGGACGAAATGCGAAGAATACCCGTGAGCTCATATCTGGATGCAGGCTCAAGGATCCCCGAGTATCGAAGTTAATGCGGTGTCTATTTCTTGGGGAAAAAAGAAGAAAAAGCCTTGTAGACACTGCCTAGAGCAGGTGCTTTCAAGCGGGAGTCCACGAAACGCACTATCAAATATAAAAAAAAACATTTTTTTTTTTCAAGGAACAACATTTTGTCACGTGATAACTGCCCCTTCTCATTTTTTGTATGCTTCGTTGCATAGCCTTTTTGCATTGCGGTGGAGCTGACTTATTGATATGTGGGGTTTAACGTTTCGAAACCACCATATATGATTATGAGAGACGCCGTAGTAGAGGGCTCCGGAAATTTCGACCACCTGGAGTTCTTCAACGTGAACCCAAATCTGAGCACGCGGACCTACAGCATTTCCGCCTCCATCGGAAACGCAGCCGCCACAGCCGGGCTTCGATCCCGTGACCGTCAGGTCAACAGCCTTAGCCACGAGACCACCGCGGCGGGGCAAGTGCTGACTTATTTTATCTCTTCTAAATGTAAAGTTTTGTTGGAAATGTTTACTACATGTGGTTTTGCCGGGCTTACATGTGTGAACAGCAAGCATAGCTACATATACGTTGAACGTCGCAGCAGATTGTAAAACTTACTGTCGAGATGTCGAGATCGAATTGGCGTGAAACTTTGACTATTCCGTGCGACGGATGAACGAAATGACACCTATTTCACGCTGCATGATGAGCTCATTTATGACACCCCCCCCCCCCCTTGTTTTGTCCCCGCAAGGGGTGCCTTACCATTTCCACCAGTCTGCAAGGGGTCCCTGAAAATCCATGGCAGAGAGCCACCAGCCTAGAGAATCAACGCGTCTCGCATGCTGACTCACACAAAAGTTCGGCTAGCCGGCACAGCAACTCACTATCTGCATACCCATTCACTGCACGCGTTAGTTGCTTCACGTATTTTTTTTTATTTTTGATTGTACTATAGTGGAACTGAATAAGCTGCCTAATAAGCTGCCGTTTTCATTCGGCTTTCAATCGCGTGAGTGGAAAACTGATTTAGGGTAGTTTACCCTTGTTATTTTTTTTAATTTTCTGCGTTTGCAAATGTACCACACTGCTAAGATATTGCATACCATCGTAATATTTAATAATTAAAAATTAGCAAGTATAATCAAGAGAATTGCACATTGTGCTTATAGACAAGAATGCGTTTGGGACCGCAACATAGTCGTATGCATTGGACTTCAAAATTATCTACTTTCATTATGCGTCTTCAAAAAGTCCGAAACGCGCCTTTCGAAGGCCGCTTCTATAGCTTACGCTGTGACGGTGGTGAAGTTTTATTTACTTCCACACATTTTACTACGGCCTTGACTCGAGGAGTGTATAAGGGGATTGCAAACGAATTGACAATCTCTCAAAATTTAACGAAGAAGCTCAAAGGGCCTTCAGACCACTTAATTGAGCATAGCCTTAAATCCAAACATTGTTGCGCGGGCCACGCTTCTCGATAACTTGCGTGAAAATAAATAAATTAGAATTATCAATGAATGGACAGGAATAACGACTTTGATTTTGTCCCACAAGAATTTTTTTTTTTTACACTCCAGACACTATTTTGAAACCTACTCATTTCCATTGTCTTCCACCAAGCCTTCCCAAACACAGAGAAAAGCGATCTTTTACGGTGAGTTGTAAAAGTACGAATTTACGTCGAAACGGGATATCTTCAACAGAAATTTTAGAAAAAAAAATTTGGCCCTGGATCTGCATGTTACACTGCAAATGTCGTCAAAAGACGATAGTCTTGCGACGCGTCTGGAGAGAGTGAACAAAACACTTATTTGATGTTCCGCGCAAGAAAATCGCTGAATAGTATTCTGGAGGCGCTGCGTTAGAGTGCGTCAAGCGTGCAGCGGAGGCGCTCGAGCGCATCGAGGCACGTTAGACACGAGTGCCATCTGGCAGTTATCTTCGAAAACGAAGGAAGGCGTGCGCGCCTGTCTTGGAGGTGATGAGGTGTAGAACGCAAAGCGACGGGCAGGTGCCGCTACCGTGTCGTCTTAGCAAAGTGTTGGAAACACTTGCCTTTTTGAACATCACTTTGCACTGTCGGCGCAGCGTGATTAACGCTACGGTCCTTAGAATTACTTGTGTATGCCTTCTATAGTGTAAAGGCACACATACAAAACATCGACGTGTTGTTATGGTACATTAGGTATGCGCAGTGATTGCTTTTTAATTGACAATCGCACAAGTATGAACGCTGAACCTTGAGCAATATTGGTGGGCGCTGCGGATGGGGTCGGCTGTTTGAGGTATCGTCAAGAGCGGGCAAACAGACAAATGTACAGGCAGACCGACAAACGGACGGACCAAAATGTTTCCGTCGCAGGTCCCCAAGAAAGACTATCATATTTTAAAAAAGTTGTCGTTTGTACAACCACTAAAGAAACCAGGACAAGCAGCGTTGAGGTGGGCCACCTGGTTGAAAAAGCAGGCACTTAACAGATTCTCATCCTGCCCCCCGAAATCGTACACGCCACGCAATGTCGAAGGCCACAATTTTTTTTGCCCCACCGTGGTGGTCTAGTGGCTAAGGTACTCGGCTGCTGACCCACAGGTCGCGGGTTCGAATCCCGGCTGCGGCGGCTGCATTTCCGATGGAGGCGGAAATGTTGTAGGCCCGTGTACTCAGATTTTGGTGCACGTTAAAGAACCCCAGGTGGTCAAAATTTCCGGAGCCCTCCACTACGGCGTCTCTCATAATCATATAGTGGTTTTGGGACGTTAAACCCCACAAATCAATCAATCAATCAATCAATCAATCAATCAAGGCCACAATTTCTCGTTCTTAAAGTCATTCGGGAATCGTAGTCGTTACGTAATGTGAAACACTCACTCGACCCCCCTCCACTACACGTCCGGCGCATAGAAAATACCGCAGGCTACGAAACCTACGTTATTCCGAGCGTTACGTCAGCCACGCTCGTGATCTCTCGCAGTTACTCACGACGCCTCGCATTTGGACATGCCGCTCCATCTCTCGTGTAAAGCTTCATACTTCCAGTTGTATGCTTGGCCTCTGAGACTTCACAATCGATTGTTCGGGTCTCCCTTCGCGCAGATCCCGATTGGTATACACATATCGCGAATACCAAACCAAGCCAGACACAAAGAACTGGCGGCGGTATCTAGCGGCGCCAGCGCTGCGCGCTTTTGCCAAAGTTTTTGCTCAAATGCGCCAGATGGCACCACTTTTCCTGTTTGGCAATTTTTGGTTATCAAGGGAGCGTACGATAGCGTGGTTCAAGAGGAATTGTGGGGAATACTGGACGCACTAGGCGTGGAACATGTAGTCACTAATCTTTTAAAGGATATCTATAAAGGTAACAAGGTAGTTATAAAGTGGGAAAAACAGGTATCCAAGCCTGCAGAGGTAAAACGGGGGCTTAGGCAGGGGTGCCCCCTGTCACCCTTATTATTCATGATGTACCTACAAGGATTAGAGGCCAAATTAGAGGGAAGTGGACTGGGCTTCAACCTCTTTTTAGTCAAACAAGGAAAACTCATTGATCAGGCACTACCAGCATTAATGTACGCAGATGATATAGTGCTAATGGCCAACAACAAGGAAGATTTGCAGAGATTGATGGACATCTACGGTAATGAGGGAGATAGGTTAGATTTCAGATTCAGTAAGAAAAAATCAGCAGTCATGATTTTCAATGATAACGAAGGTAGTGAGCTTCGAATACAAGAGGTCACGCTAGAGATAACAGATAAATACAAATATCTGGGCGTATGGAAAAGCAATGGGACCGAGTACCTGAGGGAACACGAAATATACGTGACGACTAAAGGTAACAGGAATGCAGCAGTGATGAAAAATAGGGCACTGTGGAATTACAATAGGGATGATGTTGTGAGAAGAATATGGAAAGGGGTCATGGTTCCTGGGCTGACGTTCGGCAATGCGGTCTTGTGCATGAGATCAGAAGTTCAAGGAAGATTAGAAATTAAGCAACGTGGAATAGGTAGGCTTGCTTTAGGAGCTCACGGGAATACACCAAATCAGGGAGTACAAGGTGATATGGGATGGACATCATTTGAGGGCAGGGAAGCTAGCAGCAAGATAAAATTTGAAAGCGATTGAGAGAAATGGGGGAGGAGCGTTGGGCTAGGAAGGTTTTCAGCTGCTTGTACATGAAGAATGTCGATACAAAATGGAGGAAGCGAACCAGGAAATTGACTGGTAAATACTTAAAAAACAGCAGGTGGCCAAACCAAAAAGAACAGTCGGTTAAGAAGAAAGTGAAGGAAACTGAGACTGACATGTGGAGAATGGGCATGATTAAGAAGTCCGCACTAGAGACCTATCGAACATTTAAGCAGGAAATTGCCAAGGAAAGGATCTATGATAATACTCGGGGTAGTTCTCTACTGTTTGAGGCCAGGACGGGAGTACTGCGAACCAAGGCATATCGGGCCAAATACGAAGGGGTAGACACAGTATGCAGTGCGTGTGGAGAGGAAGAAGAAACTGCCGAACACTTGATAATGTTCTGTAAAGGGCTTCACCCTATAGTTCAGGATGATGGCGCTGAGTTTTTCAAAGAACTGGGGTTTAGGGACCGGGAGGGCAAAATAGACTTTAAGCAGGTAGACTTAACTAGAAGAAGGTTATCTGATTGGTGGCTAAAGTCTAGGCACGAGTGAAAATTAAACCCTTCACTGCAAAGTACGAATCCTCAAACTCACTTTTTAAAGAAAAAAAAAATAAATCTAATTTTTGGTTCATTAAGTATTACGGCTTGTGGCGCTAGCCACCGCCCGATCTAAAGGGTACAGCCATATCCATCCATCCATCCACAAGGCTCGGTGTATAATCACTTCTCCCGCACTTTTGGGGGGGGGGGGGGGGGTCAGGGCAGACTTACAATATGGGGTCACCGTTCATACAATCATGCAGTTTCTCATGTTTCGTAACTACGGCTGGCACAAAACTCGCATATAAAGACCAACAGATCAGGCTGGCGGACTGATCTGCTAGAGTTGCGGTCGCCTGGGATCCGATTTAGCCGCCCGTCTAGCCTGGCTTCCCCGTTTCCGTGACCGTTTCGTATTAACGAAGTTTATTGCCTTTCCTCCTCAAGGCGTGTTTTGAACGTTTTTTTTTTTTTTCTCGAGAAAGCTAATTGTCGTCGTAATGTCGGGGGCATGTTTTATACCGAAAAGGGAATCCTCCCATTATCGTTCACGTTTCTACACTTCTGGCACAAAATAAAAGCATAAAGCTCCGTGTTACTACGTTCAACTGCGGTCAGAACACGACGAAACACGGTAGTCAGTAAATGAATCGCAAAAAAAAGAAAAAAAGGGGGGGGGGGCGAAGGCGAAGACGCAGCGGGAAAGGACAAATCAGCCTACAGTTGTTTGCACTACCTTACTTAGCGAGGCTCGATCTTATACATTAAGTGCATAAGCGTGGCCAAAAATTGTTCAGTGGAGTGTGGGACGGGGGACGGGGGGGGGGGGGGGGGGTAACTACCCTTTATGTATGTTTGCGCATGTTTGTATGCGTGTGCGGTCATATCCACATGCAAAACAGAAAACTTCAAGGCATGGAGGAGGATCTTAAACCTATATAAAAATTCACGAGTGCGCTTATTTGTTTATCATGTTTACACGTGGTACTTATAAGTGCCGTCAGCAGGAGGTATTGCATAACGTTGTGTTGTTGACGATATTGCTGCTCCTGCTGATGATGATGATGCACCGAGCCATAATACTTCACAATGGATGAATGGATCTGCCTCTCCCGCCCACTGCAAAATTTTATTTACTTGTCTATTTCAGGTACCCGCAGCGCCCGAAGTGGGGAAGACAGGGAGTTACATCATCATCATCATCAGCCTGACTACGTCCACTGCAGGACAAAGGCCTCTCCCATGTTCCGCCAGTTAACCCGGTCCTGTGCTTGCTGCTGCCAATTTATACCCGCAAACTTCCTAATCTCTTCTGCCCACCTAACCTTCTGGCTCCCCCTAACCCGCTTGCCTTCTCTGGGAATCCAGTTAGTTAACCTTAATGACCAGCGGTTATCCTGTCCACGCGCTACATGCCCGGCCTATGTCCATTTCCTATTCTTGGTTTCAGCTATGATATCCTTAACCCCCGTTTGTTCCCTAATCCACTCAGCTCTCTTCTTGTCTCTTACGGTTACACCTACCATTTTTCTTTCCATTGCTCGCTGCGTCGTCCTCAATTTAAGCTGAACCCTCTTTGTAAGTCTGCAGGTTTCTGCTCCGTAGCTAAGTACCGGCAAGATACAGCTTTTATATACTTTCCTCTTGAGGGATAGTGGCAATCTACCTGTCATAATTTGGGAGTTACATATGCAAGTAAAAATAGCCAACTGAGCAAACGAAATTTGCACCATAGTACGAGGAAAAAAAGTTCATGTCATTATACATGCAGCATTGATTCTCCTAACGATGCCTAAGCTCGATTCGCAATTTGCTGCAGTAGCTGATTCGGCTGGGTTATCCTGTGTGGAAAAAACGAGTGCTGAAAGACATTAATTTTGTCAATTTCCTTATATTGAACAAGTGGTCACGTTTGTGAAACATGAAATTGGTGGGCAAAAGGAGAGTGCCCTTACTTAGCTTTAATGTACAAGGGAAAATAAGAGAAGCATTTAAAACATAATGTTTTTCTTTCGGCGTGGACATCATAATTCGGCCCCTAAGCTTTCCTTGAGCGCCGTGTCACTGGACGCAAAGTAACAATCACTACAGACAAATCTGCCGGCAAGATTTTTGTAGATATCCCAGCACTTCAGACAGTTTTCTTTTGCAGGTCCAATGCAGGCGTACTCTAATGTAGTTCTTACGTTCACTTGGCATGAAACCTGGACATTTACTCGACTGTAACGAAATATGTGAGCGTACGCACATTGGTGGACATGCCGTTAATGCCATGGCTGATGATAATCAACGTTCGTGGCTGAGCGATTTGCAACGGCTGAGCAGCAATCATGAGACGCCCATTCGTCGTGTGCAATACTATGCGTCTGCAACGCAGTGTTTTCATAGTTCTTGCATAGTGTGCATAAAGAAATGGGGAACACAATAAAGTGTACGTTAAAGAACCCCAGGTGGTCGAAATTATTTCGGAGTACCGCGCTAAGGCAGGGGCGTCATAACCTAGGCTTCTGCTAATAGGGAATTTCGGGTTCGAAGGGAATAATGATTTTGGTCAAATAATTTTGATTCAAATTCAAATCATATATATATATATATATATATATATATATATATATATATATATATATATATATATATATATATATATATATATATATATATATATATATATATACAAAAACGAAGAACAAGATTGCGATATTACGATGACGCAGACTACTCAAGGTACTCTAAGACAGCATCGATGTCAAAAAAAGAAGGAGAAAGAAAAGATAAATAAAAATGCTTTCTTAAAGAGGTAGGGACACATAATTTCGCAGCCGAGATAGCTTTCGGTATTGATTTCTGTGAACATGCGTATATCATCTGCAAAATACTAAGAACGAATGTAGCTTGGAAGGTATTTTAAATTAATCTTGAAGTTTGGGTAAGCGATTGACACCGTCGCACTTTGACGCCCTCAAGGATGACGCTCGGTGACTTCCTGCTTCCCTCACGTGACCACCCGACAAGAAGTCGTGATGACGTCACCACTCAGCACTGTCCTTTTCTTAGCCCTGTCTGCGCCAGCAGAATAAATCTCGGCAGCTTCTCGCGAGTCAGAAGTCTCGGCGCACGCGTTGGAAGTTTTGTGTTTGCTGACACTGCTGTCCCGTTTCCTGTTCGAAAGAAGTTCTTGATACGCACCGTACTGGGGTACGTCACAGTTCCGTGTGCTGACGTGGTCGGAAGTTGTACACGCTGGCTGGTGATAGTCGCACTCGGTGGATTGTCGTTTTCAGAGCTTTCTCAAACCGAAAGTGAGACGATAGTTATAGCGCGAGAACAAAACGACGACACAGAGACAAGAAGGACACGAAAGGCACGAGCGCGAAAGTGAGAGTGGCGAGTAATGAGGAGTGCCATAATTGATTATCTGTCACACGCTGCAACAAACGATGGACTGTGCAAAAAAAAAAAAAAAGCTGGCAGCCAAAATATCTGTGACAGTACCTCTTCAACGGTTTAAGCATAGCGTTCTTGTGCCGAAGGAAGACCGGGATTTATCCCCAACAGTGCTCATTATTTTCCTATACGTGGCAAGATGAGAAACGTGGCGACTGAACCAATGGTCTGCGAAGTTAGGTAGGGTTCGTGAAGCATCGTCTCAGTGTGTTCTGCTCTTTGCATATACTCCAGGATAACATCTTTTCGAATAAATTTTAGCGCCATCTCTCGACGTCCACTACAATCGACGAGATCTGAAGCTCTTCACAAGCACGCGCTGTGTCGGGCCCGAACAGCCGTAATTTCAGCTGTGAGTATAAGCTAAGTCCCTGGAACATACAAAAGAAGTAGTATATTCTATAATAACAGTATATTCTAGAAACTTTATTATAATCAAACCTTTCCGCAGTGTTAACAGGTTTGGCTATACATGCAGCCAAATTTAGCTACTAAAGTTTTTTTGGGGGGCTGACTAAGGATGTTTAAAAAAGACATCTCAGCGTTGACATGAGCGAGTTGACTTAAGTATATGATGTGGCTAGATTTGGCTAACAAAAAAAAATCTAGAGATTACTTTTCTTTGGGCTATAAGTGGCAACCAAATCCACGCTCTAGAGGTGGCTTGTGAAGCAGAAACCAATCTCGAAGGCCATTTTTCGGCTGCCTGAGACAGCACCACCGCAACAACGAAAGCTCCGGTGAGTCACAAAACTGTAGCCGGAATTCGTGATCAGAACGAAAGTAATAACGTAGAGTGTGCGAGTTACTGCGTGAAGATCGCAACTCGCAAAACCCTCGGAGTTCTTTCAGAGCACCATCGATAGGTGGCGACTCCGGTCCGTTCCGATCGACCGCTGCTGCCGGCTAGCGTTCCAGAAGAGAGAACACACCGGCGGGGCTTCAATGGAGCGACCCTTTCCCTTCTTGGTTCAACGTGAGACCACAAGAGCATTCACTCTCTCTCTCTCTTTGTATCCTCTCCTCCTCATCCTCTCAAGTATCGATCGACGAAAGTGAGACCGGAGAGCGGCGGGCACGGACGGCGATCTTGCCGTGAACGAGCGCGCGAGTGTGTGTGCTCATCGCCGAATGGGAAAGAAGAAACAAAATAACAGAGCCGGGCTCTGAGCGCGCTTTCTAAATCTATAAAAAAAAAAAGCTAAGGAAAACATACTACGAGCGAAAGAAAAACCGAAAGAGCGCGCACACGACCCAGAACGCAGTATCGCACGCACAGCGACGGCGGGAAAAAGGAGGGGTGAAAGAGAAGCAGAAAGCCCATGAAACAACAATAAAAAAAGATAAACAAACAACCGCGATTGAACGAAAGCACGCGCAGCCCCACTCTCTCTCTCTCTTGCTCTCCTCCCTCAGAGTGCGTTTCCTCCTCTCCTCTACTCTACATAGTCTCTCATCATCATCCAGCAACGCGAGCGAACATCAGGAGGAGCCCGGGGCAGCCGCCTCGGTCTCGGACACTACGGCGTGAGTCGTCAGCGCGCCGCCACCGAAGCCAGGGCTCGGTTTGACCGCGGGTCGTAAGCTCCGCCACGGGGCTGATCGCCTCGGGGCTGGTCGACTCTCGGGTATACGCTACCCCCCAAACCTATCGTCGTCCGTGCTCGATGGAGAATCTCGGCTGCCTTCTCGAGAGAAAGATAGGAGCCACTCGATTCGATGCGGTGTCGACGCGAACTCCTCATCCCGCGTGGAAACTGAAGGCGTGGCCCGAGAACACGGCGTAGGAGAGAGTACGTCCAAGACTGCCGTTCGACTTCTTCGGAGTTGAACTTCACGCAGTTTCTAACCGAGTCCTTACAACCGGTGTTGATTCGCAACCGGAAGCCGTGGATAGATGCGACTTCCCTGACGCTGGAGGGATGCGAGACGCACTGATCCCTCGCCCGACAGCGGCGGCGGCGTCTGGACCTCTTCACCGGCGACACACGCCCACCACGTCGGGGGGAGAAGGACGCTGATGCCGAAGGCGCGATGCCGTAAGCGCGCGGGAGCAAAAGGAAGCAACAGGAGGCTGCTGCCGACGACAAGACGTTCTCTGTGCCGTGCCCGGAGTGCCCTGTCGAAGACGCTAACGGCGCGGAAAACGTAAGCGTTGAATCTCATTCCGGGTGGCAGGAAAAGAAAAAAAAACGGTTTGGTAGCGAGACTGGCGAGGAGGTGCTATACGTTCATTGAGGAGGATCACTTTGTTATGTGTTGTGCGGAGAAGCACCTTCTTGCTGTGGCGTCTCGGACGCGCCTTTGCCCGTCATCATCGCCGCTTCCGGTTGCTCAAAGGAGCTGGAGTAGACACCGGGATGACGTGATCAGGTAAGCGTCATTGTTCTCGAATCAAATTCACCTCTGGTTTTAGAAAAAAAAACGATAGACCCGAGGTCGCGGGATCGAATCCCTCGCTGCGGCCACTGAATTTCGATGCGCACGAAATTATAGATGCCCACGCACTAAGATTCAGACGGACGTTAAGATCACTGGATGGGCCGGAATTTCTGGAGCCCTCCACTACAGTGTCACTAATAATCATACCGTCGTTCCAGCACATAAAACGCCAACAGTTCCTAATAGCACGAAACACTATTCAGAATGAACACTGTAAACATGGTCGTGATGTCGACGAAGGCCCCCTGTGTGCGTGTGAAAATTGAAACTCTTTATTGTGCCGAACTTGTGGTCGCTCAACGAAAAGTTAAACTACATCAAGAAAGCACGATGTGCGCTGATAGCGGCGAACAGGATGACGGCCGTCGATAATCAGGTTCGCGGCAACGCACCTCGGCATTTACGCGCGTAGCGTCGAACATTCGAGCGTTATCGCTGGTGGCCGAGTTTGTTCCAGAATAAACTGGGCCGTTCGCATTTGCGCTCTCAAGCCCGCCAACAGATCATCTAAAAACTGTCTATGAAGCTTTCAGACATTCTGGCGCGAATTGCGCGAGGCAGTATCTACACGTGCAATGCTCCGGCAACACAAACATAGAAATAATTGGTTGATTTATTGATATATTTATTTATGTATATATTTATTAATCGATCGATCGATTGATTGATTGATTGATTGATATGTGGGGTTTAACGTCCCGAAACCACCATATGATTGTGAGAGACGCCGTGGTGGAGGGCTGCGGAAATTTCGACCACCTGGAGTTCTTTTTAACGTGCACCCAAATCTGAGCGCACGGGCCCACAGCACTTCCGCCTCCATCAGAAATGCAGCCGCCGCAGCCGGGATTTGATCCCGCGACCTTCAGTTCAGCAGCCGAGTACCTTAGCCACTAGACCACCGCGGCAGAGAAAGATAGAAAAGAACGCGCGCGGCAATATCCAGAAAGGGGTGCGGTAAGACTGTACTGCAGGAGAACCTCCTATCCATGATTAGCAATAAAAATAGGTGGATTAGCAATAACAGCAATGTTACAGGAAAAGTTGTGTTATTTAAGAAAAGGAGAAAAAAAATGAGGGGTTGACGAAAAGTAAATGACAAACAATATTTTTAAAAGCAAATAAATGCCTAAATTTGTAAGCAACAAGACGATTGCTTTTTCTTTAATTTACTTATTGAAGTGATGGTCACTTAGGCAGCGTTAAGAAAGGTTAGGTTAGGCTGGAAGAGGTCAGAGATTTAGATGGGTTACGTAAGGGAAACTTATGGCAGCTTATGTTTGGTCAAGAATCTCGTTGACATTGCCCCGGCCATGGCACCTCAGTGAGGGCGAAGGCCGAGACACGCTATGTGTTGCCAAGTAAGCATTTAAAAATGCTGAGAACAAAGAGCTTGCGCTAATAGCACGTACAATCGCGTATCGTAGCAAGTGTCTGGCTTTTGTTTCGTTATTGAATGTGCAGCTAGCGTCAAAACTTAAATGAACCACTAAATCTTTAATAAAAAAACATTGAATTTCCCATCAGTATGTGGCGCATTCGGTCGAAATTCTGAGTACATGTTCCCTCGTTTTTGAAATAGGCTGGAGATCTGCCGGCCGATGCAACGGGAATATTCAGCTTTTTTTTTTTTTTTGATGTTGTGTCTCGTGGTTCCTAAACTTGTGAGGCTGACTGTAAACCCTTGAATAAAGGCAAACGGTCTACCGGCTCAATCGTTAAAAAAAAAAAAAGAAGCGCCCCAGTTTATCCACAGTCCTGACACGAGAACTGAAACTGCCGAGTTAACAGCGAAATTCTCAACATCAAGTCTGAACTATTCTGCCGGTGATGGGACCGAATCACAGCCGGGGCAGCCACGTTTCCACGGCGGCTAAATGCTACAGGCCCGTGTCTTTCTACTTTGGTGCATGCATGTGAAAGAAACCCCAGGCGGTCGAAATTTCCGGAACCCTACACCGGTGAGGGTTCAGGAAATCTTGTGTAAACACAGCTCCGCAATGTTGTGTGAATTATATTGATGCCGTGAGAACAAACATAAAAAAAAGACTGCCACCGGAATCCTCGAAGTGCTGCCACCCCGAAGCCCCGTGATTTATCACACGTTGTTGATGGCTGTACATATCTCAAGCAAGAATCCCGCACGAATCGACATGTGTACGTCTCACACATATGGAAACCGAAAACGTTGATTAAAAAACATTAAGACATTTGAAGTGATAGCACCATGCCAGAATATGACACCGATTGCGTCACACTATACAGTCCTACAATATTGTCCCCGGACTACTATTTTCAAAGTAAGAGCACTGCAAACCAAACACTTGCACACTACCATGTGCTAACGTTGAAGAGCGCGCAGCTGAAGAGAGAAAAAAAGAAACTGATACTTGAGTAAGAAAATAAAATGGTTCTTTAGTTTACTTCACCGGTAGCGTTATGTGCTGTAAAAAAAAGTGCCCAGAAATGAACTTCGCAAATAATAATAATAGAACTTACTAAAGAAGAGCGTAGAAAAAAAATCCCACTGGTTGTTGATAGCATGCTGCTGTTATAGTAACTTTCTATGTTATAAAAAAGTGTTTCTCGGTTGTACTTTGCAGTTGCTGTATAGTTGTTTTTAATTTATACATTTCTCTTCCTTCGTCGCAATGTTTATTTTATATTCAGTTGAAATGTTATTATTGCCTTAATGCTTTATACTTTGTAACATGCTTTCTTCTATTGTTTTGAAACAAACTTCAACACTGTCTGCCTGGGGGACCGGAGCTTTGTCAAGCCGAAGAACTATCGGCTTTTTCTTCAGTTCTCCCTTTTTCACCTTTGTATGAAACGGTGAAAATAAAAGATTTTTTATTTGATTTTGATTTGTACAGTCGGCTTCAGAAGTTCAGGAACCAAAAGGTTCGAGAAAGCTTTGAATTTATCTGCCATTTGTTAGTGCATTCGGTCGAAATGCAGTGTATATTGACAGCACGATGCAGAACAGATTGAAAATCGAAACTCGATTTTGTCTGCCGAAGCAGCGGCGGTGTGCGAGTCAGCACCAACAGAAAGTGCAGCGCAAAAAGACTGAGAATCTGTAATTAAAACAGCCAATGTAATTTGCGTGTTGAACGTTTGTAAAGCAAGTACCGCTGCCGGAAACTCAGCAAAAAAAAAAAACGGGTGCGAAATTAGGTAGTCGGAGAGAATAGGACCAATCCAAGTTCGGGCTGAATATACCAACACCTGACTTTTCGTCACACTGTGATGCATCTGTGACAATAATTACGCTTGTTTTGACGCTTTGCAAGTGTTCTTCCAATAAAATATCTAGAGTGAGATGGGGGAGTAACTTTGCATTATTAAGGAAAATCTCAAAAATCTCGTGAAATTTAATATCCACATGGTGTGAACTATTGCTAGTCGGTGTTATCTCGCAGATACGTACATTCAGCGGGGTCAGTAAACGTTGCACAAATGTAATTTGTGGGGTTCGATATTCTCCCCTCAATCGTTCTCTCCCTTTTGCTCGACCAGTTAACCCTCGAGCTCCTTGTGGTGTTTGCCATCACAATGATCACAAAAAAGCATGGGTGCACTACGACCTCCTTTAAATACCGAGTCACAAGAACTGGTTAAAACATTACTACAGAAAAAAAAGCGCACCTTCCCAGGCTCGATCAATGTTGATGCGATAGCTATCACTATTATAGCGGGCGTTCTTCACGCATCGCTCACGGATGCTGCTTTATTTCAATCGAGTGACTCCGGCTTCACCATACGTCACCGGACTATACTGGCATTTAAAGATCGGAGACGCGGGAGGAAAAGGGGCACAAGGATTCGTTACGGTAAAAGAGCTACGAGCTGGGCCTTAATCGAGGTCCCAACCAGCTACTATAAGCGTCAGCTCATTACGAGGAACACAAGCGGCACGCCCTTCTTCCTTGTCCTTGACGCCACTGTGCGCCGATTCGATGCAATATCGTAAATTAGCCAGCGCTGCCCTCCGACGCTGCTAGTATGCGAGTAAAAACGGTAAGTGTTGACACTATCGATCACCCTTCGCCGTTTGCGAAGCACGACGGGGTTCGCCAAGTGTGTGCTCTTGCAAATAAATAAATAATTAAATAAATAAATAAATAAATAAATAAATATAAAAGAACCGCTATCACTTGAGGTACTTTCCCAGACGAGTAGAGCAAGCGCGAATGCCTTTTGTTTTATTATTATTATTCTCTGCCTATTCCGTATTACCATAGAACGCATCCTGCAATGCACAAACCGAGGCGCTCGCCTAGGGTAACAAATACCTCTGCGCAACCACCCTGCCAGCGAGACAGATGAAATGATTTTTAGCGCGTTATGAACAAAATTAGGCGCCACACCCCAAAATGAACACTTTCACGTGCAAGCTTCATTCACTATACGTATAGTGATGCGGCTGCAAAATAGATCACGGCACTCTGCATACAAGTTAGTTATTCCACCTAGCAATATTCGGTCCAGTACACCTTACCATACACTGCCGCGACGCAGTGACGAAAGCTGAGACCAGGAGTGCGCAAAAAAAAAAAAAAAAACAGAATGCATACGAGCCTCATTACGAGTATTACGCCGCTAATGAAACCCACGAGAACTCATTAGCTAAATGAAGTGTTTGGAATAGTTGGAAAGTGACTACCTTAAAACGGCACGAGCTAAATATGACAAAAAAAACGGCAGAAGGAACAAACCTAATTTCTCTTGTTTATATTTCTTTCATATGGACACGATTATATTTTCCCAGACGCCCTCCAGACTGACAAAATAGGCTATAAGTAGACGATTTCACCGATCTACGTTGCTCGATAAGCCACTTTACACCCTTAGAGTGATTTCAAAGCAAGCAAAACACCATTTTACAGATTCGGTTTGCAAAAAAAAAAAAGGGGGGGGGGGTGTAAGGTTGTTTTGCTTCGCCCAAGGGCCCTCTGAATTGTACAAGGGTTAATGTATCACATAAGACACTTTTTGAAATGCAAGAATGTTACGTGTTATCGAAAAACCTGCAGCCTATCCAACAGAGTGCCATATTATAATTGTAATTCGCTGATTTAAAAACGCGTTGGTAAGGCGAGTTTAGATTAGCAGATATCTCTCTCTTGTGGTTTTACAACAGTATATTACGCTTATTATTTTAATGTTTACATTCGAAATATGCCAAAACGGTATATCTCCAACGAAACTAGACGGCGGGTCAAAGTACCATGGTTACGTTGTGCTAACGGTTAAAAAATGCAATATTAAAGGCAGGCTAGTGGAACGAGCTTCGTATTGCAGATAGCCACATTGCGCATCACAGACTTTTTGTTTTGTAATTATTTATTTCTTAATTAGAGATATTTAGTTAAATTCCTCAATGTTGACTTAAGGCAAGAAATGGGACTTGCAAAGTTGGGCGAGATTTTTTCAGAAACCCCACATAGCATTGACAGCGACAGAGAAAGTAAGTCTCATGTGCACCGTTTTTTTCTTAGCTGCAAATACAGCCCGCGAGATTAAAAAATAAATAAAAATAAACCCACTTGATCAGCGCATATGCGATCCACGATGGTGCTCCTCTCAGCCATGGTATGAGCAATGTCTGTTGTAACAGTATACGCCGATAAGTTGACCATGGCCTCCAAGAATGCGGGCGTGCGGCCCGCAATCTCGGAGGCCATGAGTTGACATTGGTTTTTCGAATCGCGTCCGTCAGTTGGCGCGCGATTGTGCAAGTCGTAGCGTTGTTAGTTACAGACGCGCTAAAACCATCTTAAGGGCGTAAACTGGTTTGTCGTGTGGGCTTCGTGCACTAAACCAACGCGTTTGCTTATTAAGGGCGCGTTAAAGTAAGCGGTTTCTTATACTTGAAAACAAGATTAATCGTCACACCGTTGTCGTCAGTGATATACGCCGGTTTCAAGAATGTAATTTTTTTTGTTCGCTCAGATGTGACGCACCTCTCATGCAAATTTCTAAGTGTCATTGTTTTCATAATAATAATAATAATAATAATAATAATAATAATAATAATAATAATAATAATAATAATAATAATAATAATAATAATAATAATAATAATAATAATATACGATTATGTCGTAGATAAGCTCATAACAATGAAAACGCAAGGAGAAAGATTTTAGCCGGCATAGAGAAGGGGGAGATACTTGAGCATGATAATTGACCCCTTAAACGCTTTGATAATCTGCTAAGCGTATGGTTGGTTGAGCTTCGTCTCGGCCGACTTGTAAGCACGCTAATAAGAAAACAGTAAACAAGTAACGTTACGCCAGTGCACTTACTTGCATTGTTCTCATTCTTTCTGGCGAAAATAGTTTTCCTTCCAATAGAAAGCCCTGGTTTAGAGACAGCGGCTGCCCCGTTAACAATAACATAAGAGGACTGAACGCTGGACACGTTGGTAATTAATAACTACAAAACTGCACGAGCAAAAAAAAACAAGAAACAGAGATGTTATATATCTTGCTAGATATATATGTGTATATTTCAATAAACTTTCAGTTGCTAGTCTGCACTTGTGTGTACATCAAAGCATCTGGTCATCCGTAGTACGAACTCTTCAAAATGACGTAAAAGAAGCCAGACACTTCGACTTCCCCCTCTTGGAACGCCGATACTTAGCTCAAATGGTTTACCTCGGGAAATTCTGTTACCTTTGCCATTCTGTAAAACCACCGCTCCACGTCTGCGGGAAAGTACAAAGCTGCATCAGTTTATTTTTCTGGTCTGGTGGCACAGAATTGCTATCGCATCCGGTATTGGCTCAACCACGAGATCAAGGCGGTTTTGCATTCTCCGACGTTTCCGCCACGGCTTCCATCTTGTGCTTCCGCACTTTATTGCGAATAGTAAGCAATGATAATACGACCACTCAGACACTGGCTCGCTACCATCTTGGGCCATCTCTACCTGTCTTCCTGCCGGCTAGCCAAATTAACCAAGGTCCCCAATCAACGGAATTAGCATCTTTGTATCGAGCCCTTCTGACATTTCACCGACGTTTGAAAGCTACGTGCCGAGAGATAGAGGTGGCCGATTCCAAAGTTGTGGACACAATGACCGCCCTTCTACGTCCGTTAGTGCCCCAGCATCGTCAATCTATAATGAACCGCGCTTGGAGAGGAATAACTGCAGCAGTGTTGCCAGGGCGCCTCAGAGACTTTGGCGGTTGGGCTGGGGCTTGCTCCCCACGCGAGATCGGTTGCAGCGGTGGCAGGTGGTTCGCACTTCCACTTGCCCCAACTGCGTCATGGTAGAGACCAATCGACATGCCATGATTGAATGTGGGGTCTTCCCCTTTTTTGTGGCATGCGGTCCATGCTGGTTTTCGTTCGGGGACAGGGTGTGCGGACTTTCGTGTCCAACGGCCGATTTCCGCTCGGGCGCATCTCTGCTCTTTTAATAGTTGCAGGGCTGTTCAGCCTTTGGAGAAACCGATGCGAGGCCGTACTTTCCTGCAGTAGTAGTGGGTTGTTTCCAATCATACGAAATGCATCGCAGAGCATATCGAGGCGTCATATACTGCAGAAGCGAGTCGTTGTCCGTCATAATCATCGCCATACTTCATGGTATTCAACGTCATCGTCATTACGGCGACGGCGCACACGAACGCCGCTAACGGACAAGCCTCGACTTTAAGAAGATTCACCCCTAAAAGATGGCGATGAAGGCAGGCCACAACTTCTGGAGGACAAGACACTTGAATCGGCGGTTGTAGACTTATGGCTTTATTCTGACTGTGAAGTGTGTCTACGTGCGTGCTTTCTCCTCTCTCTCTCTCTCTTTTCACCTTTAAGAATCTCCACTCCTTTCCCCTCTGTAAAGTATAGCATATTTCATAGACTTTCCTAAAATACCTAAAAGGGACTTTGGCGCTACAATCATTCAGCCATCATGGGAATGATGGGTATAGGGCACGGGTTTCCCTAGCCTTCGTGCTTGCGAGCTTCGAGCGCACTTGTGACTGTTTATTGTTGTGTTTCGTTGGTTTTCTTTCGAATACAAGAACGGACCATCGTCAACTTCACGACGGATGGATAGACGGACGGATGGATAGACACACGGACGGATGGATAGAAACACGGACGGATGCGCGGTAGGACGGACGTACACGAAAGCACGGATGGAAGCGCGGATGGACTGATGGACGCTTCGCCCCACTCATCATCATTCACTCCGTGGATATGCTGTGATTTTTTTTTTCTTGAAGCTCTTGCGTTAAAATTACCAGTGTCTGTTGTCACAGTTCCTGCGCAGACGAAGTGTCAGTCACCTGTAGCACCTACCCGAATACGTCGCACATATCGGTGCGTGGTATACGAGTATGTGCCACAAGTGTCAAGTGGAAAGTGTTTGACGACGCACGTGACGGATTGTCACATTCTTCATGTCATGACCAGCGAGAGTTCGTCAAACCATCTTATCCTCCCATACTGATTTTGGTCAACCGGATGTTTAAGGGGTTGTCACGAAAGCATCCAAACGCATAGATAGATAGATAGATAGATAGATAGATAGATAGATAGATAGATAGATAGATAGATAGATAGATAGATAGATAGATAGATAGATAGATAGATAGATAGATAGATAGATAGATAGATAGATAGATAGATAGATAGATAGATAGATAGATAGATAGATAGATAGATAGATTAGATAGATAGATAGATAGATAGATAGATAGATAGATAGATAGATTGCTGCACTTTGACTCTCGATTTGGCGAGTGCAGCCCGCGCCACGTGCACTTCAGTCCTCAATTTGACGTCGCGCTGCGCAAGTTCAATGGCACTTGAGAACTAGCTTCCCTGCGCGTTCTCGTCTCGTGCAAGTAGCACAACAGCACGGCTCCACTTTTACCCTCGATTTGACCAATGCACTAAAACCACATGACGCCATGCTGCACTAACACTTAAGAAATGGGCGCGCGGCACCAGCACGACACTTTCGTAACTACGGTGAACTACACTGTGGGAGTGCTTTGAGCTGTCCCAGTGTCCCTTGTGTTTAGAAAAAGTTTATTCTATCATGGGACGCAACAAAAGTTAGGAACGAGCGTCTGTACAACAAGCACAATAACAAACAAATGACAAAGCACAACATACATTACACATTTAAACAAAAGTGTGTAAGTCCGGTGGGTGTCCAAAGTTAATGGTACTTATAACTACATAGACTACATATATACACTAATCACAATATGGACAATGTCTGTTTAGACAAAGTGGTTAACGAGCCCCGCCGCGGTGGTCTAGTGGCTAAGGTACTCGGCTGCTGACCCGCAGGGCGCGGGTTCGGATCCCGGCTGCGGCGGCTGCATTTCCGATGGAGGCGGAAATGTTGTAGGCCCGTGTGCTCAGATTTAGGTGCACGTTAAAGAACCCCAGGTGGTCTAAATTTCCGGAGCCCTTCACTACGGCGTCTCTCATAATCATATACTGGTTTTGGGACGTTAAACCCCACATATCAATCAATCAATCAATCAAGTGGTTAACGATTTAGAGAACTTAGTACTCTACTATAGCTTCCTTAACCCACCCTGCACATGAAGCTCTGATGATATCTGGTAGTGCTGCTATCCGATGTGCCTACATGATGACTGTAGCTGTCCTACTGTTTACAACCCCACACCAGCATATACACACCTAGGTTTAGTAATCATGATAACCCTCTATGTAAGCTCTCGGTAGATGATCAGTGTTCGGCGGAATATGCAAAAGAGCTTCATTTGTAACCAGCCTAATAAAACGTAATAGAACAAAAAGTTACGTTTCCATTATATCCTTTAGGCAAACAACCACAGAATAAAATAGTTGCTGCACCTGGTGTTGACTAAATGTCTGCTTAAGCCGAACTGTCACACTGCCTTCGCTCCTGCCCAACCGTTCAGCAATCCAGCTTTTACTTTCGAGGTGGCGCGAGAACTCTCCAACCGCGCCTCCCCGGGGATGCGTTCTACCGGTGAAGGGGATAACCGGGAAATTCTTACAACATATAATGAGCTCACTAAACATTTCTACCTGTTTAGAAGGATTTTCCCTCCACCTCACAAAAATCCAACCCGGCCCCAAGCACTTACATTAAGGCTTTTGCAAACGCGGATGTACCCTACTTTGAAAATGTCACACATCATGTACCCTGACCTATACACAAGTAATATTTGCCCACATTGTGTGGAAATAGCTTCATTAGGACATATGCTCTGGCAGTGTACGAAATTCGCTCATTTATCGCACATCACCTCTGCCAGATGGGAGGCGGCAATCCGCAGCTCGTCCTTGGCAGATCAGCTCTGGGCTGTCCACCAAGCCCGCGAGGCGGCTGAGGAGCTTGGAATCTCAGTCCCCACGTGGGAGCTGCCCGCAACACAGTGATCTGTGTTTTGGAGGACCAAATAAAAGTTCATTCAATCCAATCCAATTCCCTTTGCATCACCGCTTGGCTCGACTGCATCGGCGCCGGAGGGGAGCAAAACAGCTTCGAATTGTCGCGCAGGGGGTTAAGATGCTTGTCCTCTAAGGTCAAACCCCACAAGCGCGAAACTTCACACGACAGAGACGCTGTGAGCGACAAAACAGGACGTTCGCGCTACGTGTCGCCCGGCCGTTCTCGCGCGATCGTTCGGTTTTTCAGAACCCGTCGCCCATCACACGGGAGTTCTGTGCTCAAAGCGCCGGAACAGGATCTGCACGACTGGCGTACTTCCGCCTCTCGCCTTGTGCAATGCCACCTAGAAGATTATTAGGCTTGCTCACTGCCGCCGTGACGTCACTCGTTTTGCCCGAGAAAGCGCGCGTGCGGGAGTCTGCGAATCCATTGCCACAATCGTCTCCCGTTAAAAGATGTAGCATTCGCGGCAAGTTTTACATGCTCACCAGCTTTATTCTGCCTTTTGGGTAAAAAAAAAGGCACTGGTTTAGGTTATCGATTGCGCTTTAAAGTACTTGGCGACTTACCTGTGAGCCATTTATTCCACGAAAACTGCAAAAGATTAACTCTATCGAACGTGTGGTCGATCTATAAAAGCAAAATTTGATAGATCAGTAAATCTACAATAAAACGGTAAATTTTATTCATTCTATATTTACATGTGTAAAAGATCGTTGGCGCAAACTTGAAAGAAAAGGGGAGAAGAGACTCGGAAAGGCGCACACTCGCTACTGACTTTTATTGAACCGAAGCTCACCTTAAGAAAACCCTCACGCATGCGTACAATGGACACGAAGAAGCCCGAACAACTACAATCACAACCTATCAGATAGAAAAGCAAATTCATTATCATACAATGACAGGGACGGAACACTGATACATTGTTCGCCGAATTCCCTAATATACATCGCCTCTGCCAATTCACGTGCCACTTTGTCTTCGCTTCTTGGCAAGATTCTCGTGCATTGCAGTAACGGTTCACACGAGCACTCCTTACAATGATACGGCCAATGCGAACCCGTGCCGTTTCTCGTTGACGGCGCATGTTCCCTTAAGCGAAAGTTTATGCATCGGCCCGACTGGCCACTGTGCACCTTGCCACAGCTCTCTATCTTTCATCTTCCCCATCCCCCTCCCATGCGCAGGGTAGGAAACCGGCTGCCTATAGGCTGGTTAATCTCCCTGCCGTTCTTTTCCTCCTATTGTCCTTCCTTGCCACAACTGAGCAGGATATTTACACACACACACACACACACACACACACACACACACACACACACACACACACACACACACACACACACACACACACACACACACACACACACACACACACACACACACACACACACACACACACACACACACACACACACACACACACACACACACACACACACACACACACACACACACACACACACACACACACACACACACACACACACACACACACACACACACACACACACACACACACACACACACACACACACACACACACACACACACACACACACACACACACACACACACACACACACACACACACACACACACACACACACACACACACACACACACACTATCTAGAGCATGCAGAGAAACTGTTCCTAATTTGCAATGTTTCTGCACATTTATTTGTACTCTTTCCGACATCTGTCTTCATAGACGCGTAGTTATTGAGGAAAGTGTGTGCTGCTGCCACAAGTGTGGTATTCAGCGCAATATCCGGGCGATGACCATTGAGAGAGAAAACAAAATCTTTCGTTTCACAAAAATCTCTTGCGACCGACACAAGAAGCGGTGTTTCCTTTTTTTCCTCTGGCCCTCTCGCCGTGGCGCATAGTCGGTCATATAACCCAGGGCCGGGGAAAACTGTTAGTACTGGGTCTGTATTAAACCGCGTAGCCCCCGTGGGCGCTTCTACCGCACTGCCGGTTCTTGGGTCGGTATATTTTTTTGGTAGCGGTTCTTAATTAGTCTAGCTTGAAGTAGATATTACACACCAGAAAACCAAATAAAAAGCACTTTACCGTAAGTGTCGACACACATCTACATTTCAAGAAAACATATTAGACTAATGTGCTGACCACAATATTACTGCAATAGCGTTATATGAACACCGGCAGTAAAATGCTATGCACAAAGCCGATGCATAAACTTGAAAGCGTCATCATTCGTTTCCATTTTTATCAATCAAGTGAACAGAGGTAATACAAGTCCGCGGCGCTTATCGACAGTTGCAAAATGTTTACTGACCATGAAGGAAAGACGCCTGCTCTAAAAATCTTTTGCTACGCGCATTTATTAATTTAATACCAGGGCCTACGCCAACAAGTCAGAAGCACACACGACATCTTTATTTTGGAGTAAGAACGGAAATGGTGACTATGGGGAACGACTTGAAAAATCCGTAATACGGACACACGTACCTTCGGGTCACGAAGAAAACGAATGTCAACGTCAGTTTGATGAACGACACGCTCCCATTTTGTTCTTCGGTTGTCGTTGGGAAACCAGAACACTCGCAGCATCGGTCCCTTTGCCGCGACAATTCGCCAAGCATGCATGGCCCGATCATCCGGATTTCCATCCGAACAGACTGCGAATATCCAGCGCACAAAATGCATCACATATCCACACTGCAGTTGACGGACACAGAAAAAGATGGTCATCTCAAGTCGCCAACAAGGACACTAGCACGCCACGAAAACTTTCGTCGGGCTTGGCAATCCATGTTTGTCCCGCCGCGGTGGTCTAGTGGCTAAGGTACTCGGCTTCTGACCCGCAGGGCGCGGGTTCGAATCCCGGCTGCGGTGGCTGCATTTCCGATGGAGGCGGAAATGTTGTAGGCCCGTGTGCTCAGATGTGGGTGCATGTTAAAGAACCCCAGGTGGTCTAAATTTCCGGAGCCCTCCACTACGGCGTCTCTCATAATCATATAGTGGTTTTGGGACGTTAAACCCCACATATCAATCAATCAATCAATCAATCAATCAATCAATCAATCAATCAATCAATCCATGTCTGTCGAGTGACGAGAGCAAGCGCATGCGCACGTCTGTGCAGCGAAACACACTGGTCAAAACAGATTGACGTCAGAGCACGTGGCCAACACAGCGAGCAGGCCTAAAGTTATCTAGGTGGCACTGCCTTGAGCCGCGAGACCCCGACCTCCTCTCCACCCGAGTGACGTGTGCACAACGAAGAAGTAATGTAATGTTTACGCACGAGCGTATAAGGAAAAGTGCCGCAAGGCAATAAGAAATACCTTCCGTTCCATTATGGAAACACACTTCTTATTTCTAATTGCATACCACCAACTAGGCGGCATTTTTGGTACACGTAAGCTGCCTCACGGCAGCGACAGTGGAATTCGATAGCCGAAGCCGTCGCGTGAATGAGGTTTGCCTGCGCAAGCGACCGTTCGTGCGATGGCGATCTACGTCGCGTCGCTCATTTTCGCGTTTACAGGGTTTGGCATTCAGTTTAAGGCTGAAAATAAAAGTATCTTACTACTACTATGAATTATTCCCCAGAGAAGAGGTACAATATGTCAAAAGAAGAACTGAAAGCAATCAATCAATCAATCAATCAATCAATCAATGATTCCCAGAGAATCTCCGTCGGAAGTTGTTGAAGGAGATGTTTTTTTTCGTTTTTTTCGTAACCTCCTTGGAGGTGTCCAAGTGATGCCTAAGCTCTCAGAGTTTTTCCAGGCGAAAGCCTCAGATGCATCATCTAGAGCGAAAATTCACCATCGGCGCCCCACAGCATCGCCTCCACCATGCTAAAAATCATCACCTGATGACGTCACATCATGATCATCATTATTATCATTCGCGGCCTGTTACAACCCACTGAAGGATGAAGATGACCTCCAGTTTAGCCCATCCTATGCGAGCTGAGTCAATTTGGTCCTTGCAAACATCCTAATTTCGTAATTTCGTACAACTCTCTGCCTTCCCCGACTGCGTTCTCATTCTTCGACAAATGACATTACAATGACTACATTAGGACACCATCACGAGGCCACAAATTGAGCTGACTTGTGGCGCCGTGATGACGTCATATGGTCACGTCGCGGTCGTTTTTTTGAACCACTCGCGCTGACACCGACGTTGGTTTCTTGCGATGTGTTGTTAGGTCTTGCCGAATTTCGGAAAATCGGACAGGATATTTTTCACGTTTGATGGGGCAATTAAGGCTCTCGCCTTGATAAAGAGTTCCCGAACTCTATTTACTTGAAAGGTGGAGAAAGGTCGAGATAATGAATTGAGAGAAAGCCAGGGAGGTCAACCATAAATTTCAGGTTTGGTTTTCTACCCTGCATTCAGGGGAGGGGGAATGTGGCAGAAAGATGAGAAGGAAAGCGGAGGGAAAAGAATATGCGCGAAAACAAAGCGAGAGTGGCGGTGCTATATGATATGCGAAAGGCCACTGCCACTAAAAAGCTGAACAAGGCCTCGACTGGATTTCTGCGCGAAGACGGATCGTGACGGCATTCGAACACTGACTGTTCACTTGCTCGTTGTTCGCTTCCCGGCCTCTTAGCTAAAATCGAACGGTGTCTTGGAAAGTTGAACTTGATAATCTGCATACGAGTATAAATTGTTTTAGCCTTTCTGAAATAGCGGCCGCCGCGGTGGTACTCTGGTTACGGCACTTGAATATTGAGCCGGAGGCCACCCGTTCAAACCCGACCGCGTCGGTGGGTCGCATTTTCGGTGCGGATGCGAATGTGCTAGATTCCCGTGTACTTTCATTTAGTTTCACTTGCACCAACCCCAGCTGGTCGAAATTCCCGGCTCCTCCACCACGGCGTGCCTAAATAATCCCAGCGCAGTTTTGGTGCGCTAGGCACTCAGAAATTGAAAAAAAAAAAGTTGCTTTTGAGCACGCAAGTCAAAAATGGCGATTAATCAAATAATAGACGAAAAAACTATCATCTATAAGTGCTCGCCTACGAATGGCTAAAGTGGCGACCAATTACTTGTTAATCAATAGAAAAACTGACCATCCATAAGAAAGCATTGCGCAATCCGAGGAAAAAAAAAAGTAAATACATACACGTTATACACATTCGATTTGATTGGCGGATATTTATTTTTTTATAAATTTTACATATAACAGTTCTAACAATAACATTACTTTAAAGTTTAGTTTGCCTGATCCCTGCAATCCGCAGAGCCATGATTCGAATTTTTATACCATAAACATTTTTTTTCTAAGGTGGTTACCTACCATCCCACACATACACCGGCGCTTAAGTTCGTTTGTGTGAGTACATGTGTGCCTCTTTTCGTCCATGTTTTCTGTGGGCTTTTCCGTTACCTTAAAAAGAGATTACCAACGCGCGCAAACTGCCTCAATAATTAACTCATTGTTATCGTCAAGGAAACTCGTTGCAAGCAAGCGAGATTTCCCTGAAGTGACGGTACGCCTACGGCAAAACGAACTCAACAAATAGAGTAAAAGAAAAGTGAAAACTGAGCCATGCATGAAAAGTCATTATATGATAATGAGGCAGCCCGCAGAAGGGGGATCGCCAAATCAATGTCGAGCACCTGGACTTCCCTATCGTACGCATAATTCTATGCATACAGGTCGGATTTTTGTCACTTCGTTGTTGTGATTGTTCATTTGGCCACTCCTGAAATGAAGGACATCGTGCCCAGGCTCCCGACCCCGCGTTCTTTAGCTTAGCGTCTCTACGTCTAAGCTGCTAAGCCGCTACGGCGCGCTGAAATACATAACAAAAGAACTTCACTGAAATTTTAAATTAGCTAGGAACTCGTTATACTTTTCCCTCGACGTACGCAGGCAAAGACATTCGCAAACTTTCAGATCGACTTGCCCTAATCTATACGGGGAGCTGAGCTCTCGCACTGCGCGAAATTCGCGCGGGCACAAGATCCCGCCCTGAACTATATACCATGATGTGTCGTCGCGAAGTTCATCTGAATCCACCAAGCCCGCGAGGCGGCTGAGGAGCTCGGCATCTCAGTACACACGTGGGAGCTGCCCGCAACACAAGGATCTGTGTTTTGGAGGACCAAATAAAAGTTTATCCAATACAAGCCAATCCACATCGGTAAAAAAAAAGTCTTCCTTTGTGACAGGGATCTCATACAGGCAGCCCGTTGGGAGCATGTGTCCCACGGCCTCCGCATGGCTATGTTCGTTTATCCTTCTTGCTATTTTTAATAAGTACATTCATGAGCTACGCAGGCATCACTGGTCTAAAGCACTATTTCCGTGAGGGGGCCCATCTGGTCACCACGTGTTGAAGCGCGACCGCGAAATTCAAGCGGTATTTAAAATGCGTCCAGTACTCGTTATTGGAAGATAGACATTGGTATGTTGTTGGATGTAAACCTAGCCCCAAAGCTTCTTCAGAAATTATCCGTACACTAGATACGGGAAAGGTTTGCTTTTCAATGGTATACTGTTTGCTGACAATGTGTACTTGGTGCTCTACTATACAGGAGAGGGCACAGAGTCTAGATTTTTTGCAAGCATGGTGCGAAGCATGTATGTACTGCCGCCTTCGAGTGCTAAAAAAAAGCTGTTATCGTGTCCTAGAGAGGCGAGCTGCGAGGCCATGCCGGAGTGGCCATGTTTTCAAATCTGTAAAAGCCCCATCGTCAATACTGTACTATAGTCGCATTAGACAGGTTGGCATTGTAATATGTTTAGATAAATCCTTGACAACTGTCACAAAACGAGCGCTCAAAAACGGGCGCGCCGCCAAATTCTCGCGACGAAACGCTGGAGTGACGCCGCGAGGTCAACGATAAAAAAAAGAAAAGCATCCAAAGACTCCCCGGGCACGCATCCCTCTCCCCTCGGAAGCGTAGGTTCGCCGACGAACCTCCTCACCCCACATTGGCGGCCGAGCAAGCCCTCGAAATTTCTCGATGGAATGGGGCGTGGTGATGCCCGGTCGCGTCATCCGTCGGGGACGGCCTCCGAACCGTCTCGCCCTCTCCACAGCCTTCGCTGCGCATCGCGCCGACGAAATGATGAGAACTTTCTGGAATCTCGCGCGGAAGGTATTTAACCGAGCAGCGGAGATGGGAGATCGGCAGAAGAAGGAAGTTAACGCCAGAGTGCATAGGGTATCCCGCCGCGTCTGTCGGTGGAGGTTTTGTCCTTAGTGACAAAGCAGCAGAAGAAGAAGGTATGTGCCAGAATGCGTAGGGTGTTCCGCCTTGAGGGCGAAGCCTTTTGTCTTCCATGACAAAGGAGGAGAAGAAGAGGATTTCCACCTGAGGGGTGAAGGCTCGAGCTACAGGCAAGAGCGTGTGTCTACCGCTATCGAGCGAAGACGCGTGGCAACAGCTGGGTGTGTGAAGCCGACGTGTTTCCGGCGAAGAAGTTTGAAGCTTGGAGAATGGCCAAGTGAAGATGCAAGGTTTCCTGGAAGAGAAACTTCGGGGGCAGCGGAACGACAACAACGCTGGACTTTGAGTGAGTGATTCTCGGAAGAGTATCATCCAGACTTTTGTTGTAAGAACCCTGAACTGAATAGGTTTTCTATCTCTTTAGTCTTTAAGTGTCTTGGTTGTTCAATGCATGCGACTGCATTGTAGTGCGTATTGTTGTCTGTGTCCGTTGTTTCGAGTATGGCCGATTGTACTGTGTAGTACGTTGTTTGATTGGTGACATATTATATTCAACTATTGTGGAGTGTGCATACTTGTGTATTGTTTTAGATGCGGAGCATCTTATACTCGCGCCTTGTAGTGCGCCGTCCGCACCGCTTCTCGAACATTCGACAGCTGACGCGCGCGCATGCGCCGTCGCGCCATCGCCCACTCTTCCACCATCTGTGCATCCCTTCCTCCTCTACACACCGCGCGCGCTTCACTCCTCCACCATCTGTGCACCCTTCCTCCTCTACACACCGCGTTCGACATCTACAATTCTCCTGATTCTCCAGTGGACGCGCATGTGGCGTCGCGCTTCGAGAACATTCAACAGCTGACAGTGCATGCGCCGTCGTGCTGTATATATACTCAAGGTCGGCGCTCGCTCGCTCAGTTGCCGCTCGTCGGTTGGTTTGTACGGCGCGTCGACGTCCAAGGTCGCGGTGAAATGAATTCCAACGAATCCACAAACACAATGATCGACGTCCCTTCGACCAGCGCCGCCCTTTCGCATACGTGTGTACGTGTTCACTCATTTAACACCTCCTCCTACAACCACGTTAACCAATTTAGCCATCGACCCAAGTAAGTCGCAATTTAACACCCCATTTCACAACCACGTTAACCAATTTAGCCATCGACCCAAGTAAGTCGCACTTTAACACCCCGTTAACCAATTATATGGTCCGCATCCTCCTCAGTGTTCCCCCGAGGGAAACTGCGGGCAATTTTTTTGATCTGCCATTATTGAGAATATAAATTTGTTTTGTTTATCAACTCTCGGCTCTGACTTGTTCTTTCGGCCACAGCCGGCGTCCGCTGGCGCGCCAAGAAGGACCACTTCTAAATTGTCCACGCTTTCGTGGCGCGGTTCGGGGGGCCGATACTTCGGCCCTTGGAATTAGCCCGGCGATCGCCTCCCTAATTAACGGGACCTGTGACAATTAATCTGGTGTCCCCGACAGGACCTTTTGGTGCACAGTGTGTCCAAAGTAGTGTGAAAGAGCCTCGTGTTGTTGATAGTGCTATCGGAACAATTTTGTGTGTTGTTCAGTGTTCTCGTTAACGAGTGCAGGAGAGTGTTCCGAATTACTGATTTAGGCAGATATTTTTTGCACGCAGCAAGGTTTTATTTGCGAGACACAATGGATCTCGAAAAGTTAGTCGCTCTTGGTGAGAAGATGGGTCTTTCTGGCGCCGAACAACGGAAGTGGGTCACCCAGAAGGAAAAGAAGAAAAAGAGAGGGCCAAAGAAGAAAAGGCAGCTGAACTGGAAAAAGAAAGGTTGGCGATAGAAAGAGCCAAAGCAGAAAAAGAAGCTGAGTTGGAGAGATAGAAGGGTTGGCAGCTGCCAAGGAAGAAAAAGCAGCTGAGTTGGAGAGAGAGAGGTTGGCAGCTGAAAGAGCCAAGGAAGAAAAGGCAGCTGAGTTGGAGAGAGAGGTTGGCAGCTGAGAGAGCGAAAGAAGAAAGCAGCAATTGAAGTTGGAGCTGGAGAGAGAAAAGTTGGCAGCCGAAAGGGCGAGAGAAGAAAAAGAAGCGGAGATGGCTGAAAGGGAACGGCAGCGACAGCACGAGATGGAACACGAGCGGCTCCGTTTGCAACAGCGAAGTGAAACTCCCGTCCAAGCTAGAGTTGAAAGCAGCGAACGGGAAGATCATGGCTTCCGCTTGAACCCAAGCAAGCTGCTCGTAGCGTTTGATGAAAGGAAGGACGACCTTGACGCGTACCTTCACAGATTTGAGACGATTGCAAGGAGGCAAAACTGGCCGGAACATCAATAGGCAACTGCTTTGAGTACTTGCTTGAGTGGTGAAGCGCTCAGAGTGTACGGTAGGCTGACGCCGACCGATGCAGCCAACTATGCAAAGGTGAAAACTGCTTTGCTGAAGCGATTTAGATTTACTGTGGAAGGATTCCGGGACAGATTTCGGACAGGAAAGCCAGCTGATGGTGAGACGGCTACGCAGTATGCCACCCGACTTTGCCATTATTTCGACAGATGGAATGAACTTTCAGGGGCAGCGCAGGAGTGCGATGAGCTTAGAGAGCTCCTAATTAGAGAACAATTTCTTACTAGTTGCCACCCAAGCCTGTCGCTGTACTTGAAAGAGAGGAAGGCTGAGTCACTTGAAGGCATGCTTGAATTGGCTGATCAATTCTTGGAAGCGCAAGGTGGAACTAATTTGGCCAAGGTCAAGAAGGAGTGTCCCGAAGATTCGAAAAATTCGGCACCCGAACAAAAGAAGCGTGCACCGGAGAGCATTCCGCGATGTTTTCTGTGTAACCGAGTGGGCCACTGCGCTAACAACTGTCGAACTAACTTCACGAGCCCTACGGTTGTAAAATGTTTCAAATGTGGTCAGACTGGGGACAAAGCAGACGCTTGTCGTAACGGAGGGAGTCAAACTCACCAGGTATCCTGTGTGCAAGCGGCACCGAAATCCGATAATAATGCCGTCACCGATGGATTCGTAGAGTTGAAAAATGGGGAGAAACTTCCTATTGTGGGTGCTGTAGTGACAAAAAAGCCAACCGGTGTTACGAAGGGAATGCCAACGCTGCCTGGAAAAGTTGCGGGCAAGAAGATTACGGTGTTAAGAGACACCGGTAGCTCCACGGTTATCGTGCGGAGAAATTTGGTACGGGAAGGTGAGTTGACAGGCAAAACGAAACCGGTTTGCCTAATTGACAGCACGGTTCGGATGCTTCCCGAAGCCGAAATTGAGGTTGAAACCCCGTACTTCAGCGGGAAGGTTACTGCTCTATGCATGACGACCCCCCCTGTACGACCTCGTCATCGGAAACGTCGACGGGGCGCGAGGGCCGAATGATACAGAACGATCTGGAGAAGACCCTAAGATAGAGCCCTCGCCAACCCAGCGACCGCGAGATACAGTGGAGGAGCATCCCTTGACGGATCTCACTCGAGCCCAAGGAGAAGCCGCGGTGCAAGAGACAGTGAATGAGAAGATGATCGTGTTGAATGATTTCACGTGCTGGGCAGCTGGACTTACGTCGACACGACCCCAACCGATCGACAGTGTAAAGGTGACGGAGTCGGCCAGCCAGGCCAAATGTCGTGACATGAACGAGCGGGTGAATAAACGGGCAGGATCGGTTGAGCGTCATGACCCGTTAACAATGTCGGAAGTGACACCGATATCTGAGACGCCGCCTCAGATACCATCGTTGGAAGGGGATCGCCGGAACAAAACGAGGAAAAACAAGAAGAGATCGAGCAAGCACCGGAAGTAAGGGCGCAAGCGCCGCTCAATGTACACGGGATAGGTGTTGAGGTCGAATCGGAGTGTGTTTGACAGTGCTGAGTGCAATATGTTAAGTTAATGTGGTTGTTATCCTGTGTCACAACTGTATGTCGAGTGAGTCAAAATGTTTGTTACGGTGATGTGATTGTACAATTGTTGTAATGAGAGAACTTTGTACATTTGTATTGTTTGGAATCTGTGATGGAGTGTTGTACTCATTTACCTGTGGTTATATTTCATGTGTTGTGAGATTGAATTACAATGTACAATTGTATTGAGTGATCTATTGTGAAAGTGACGTGTCATGAGCGACGGACTATGTTACAGTCTTTGAGAGTGTGGGGACTGTTCGCGCTCGTTTGCGTGGTTTTGAATATTATGAGATAATATTCTTAAAGTGGGGGGCAGTGTCACAAAACGAGCGCTCAAAAATGGGCGCGCCACCAAATTCTCGTGACAAAACGCCGGAGTGACGCCGCGAGGTCAACAATAAAAAAGAAGAAAAGCATCCAAAGACTCCACGGGCCCACGTCCCTCTCCCCTCGGAAGCGTAGGTTCGCCGACGAACCTCCTCACCCCACATCGGCGGCCGAGCAAGCCCTCGAAATTTCTCGATGGAAACGGGCGTGGTGATGCCGGGTTGCGTCATCTGTCGGGGACGGCCTTCGAACCGTCTCGCCCTCTCCACAGCCTTCGCTGCGCATCGCGCCGACGAAATGATGAGAACTTTCTGGAATCTCGCGCGGAAGGTATTTAACCAAGCAGCGGAGATGGGAGATTGGCAGAAGAAGGAAGTTAACGCCAGAGTGCGTAGGGTATCCCGCCGCGTCTGTCGGTGAAGGTTTTGTCCTTAGTGACAAAGCAGGAGAAGAAGAAGGTATCCGCCAGAATGCGTAGGGTGTTCCGCCTTGAGGGCGAAGCCTTTTGTCTTCCGTGACAAAGGAGAAGAAGAAGAGGATTTCCCCCTGAGGGGTGAAGGCTCGAGCTACAGGCAAGAGCGTGTGTCTACCGCTATCGAGCGAAGACGCGTGGCAACAGTTGCGTGTGTGAAGCCGACGTGTTTCCGGCGAAGAAGTTTGAAGCTTGGAGAGTGGAGAAGTGAAGACGCAGGGTTTTCTGGAAGAGAAACTTCGGGGGCGAGGTTTCCTGGAAGAGAAACTTCGGGGGCCGCGGAACGACAACAACGCTGGACTTTGAGTGAGTGATTCTCGGAAGAGTATCATCCAGACTTTTGTTCCAAGAACCTTGGACTGAATAGGTTTTCTATCTCTTTAGTCTTTAGGTGTCTTAGTTGTTCAATGCATGCGACTGCATTGTAGTGCGTATTGTTGTCTGTGTCCGTTGTTTCGAGTGTGGCCGATTGTACTGTGTAGTACGTTGTTTGATTGGTGACATATTGTATTGAACTATTGTGGAGTGTGCATACTTGTGTATTGTTTTTGATCTGCCATTATGGAGAATATAATTTTGTTTTGTTTATCAACTCTCGGCTCTGACTTGTTCTTTGGGCCACAGCCGGCGTCCGCTGGCGCGCCAAGAAGGACCACTTCTAAATTGTCCACGCTTTCGTGGTGCGGTTCGGGGGGCCGATACTTCGGCCCTTGGAATTAGCCCGGCAATCGCCTCAATAATTAACGGGACCTGTGACAACAACTTAGAGTACTTGACAACTCATAGCACCTCTGACAACTCAGAGGTGCTATGAGAGAGCAGATTTAGGAACAAATGTTCAATAAGTACGATGTAAACTACTTCGGGAAAGCGTTTAGAAAAATCACAGCATATCCACGGAGTGAACGATGATGAGTGGGGCGAAGCGTCTGTCAGCCCGTCCGTGCTTCCGTCCGTCCATTCATTCTTGCTTCTGTCCGTCCGCGCGAACATCCATGCGTCAATTCATGCGTCCGTCCGTCTGTTCGTACGTCCGTCCGTGCGTCCGTCCGTGAGTTCGCCCATCCATCTGTCTGTCCGTTCGTGCGTCCCTCCCTCCGTACAGCCACGCATCCATCCATCCGTCCGTCTGCTAGTCTGTTTGTCCGTCCCTCCGTGCGTCCTTCTAGTGAACACTCCATGTACCACCATCTCCCATCTCGCAACCCCTGTGGAACATACCCGCTCTAGAGCGGGTATGTAGCACCGGTGGCTCCATACATACATGCATACGTACATACATACATACATACATACATACATACATACATACATACATACATACATACATACATACATACATACATACATACATACATACATACATACATACATACATACATACATACGGAGGAGCGACAAACCCTCGCCACAAGGAACTTCGCCCCTACAAAATTTATTCCATCGTGGTACGGAATAAATTATAAAAAACAGTATTCAAACATTAAGGAAAGCAATAAACACACACAAACGACTGAGCACAAAACGTTAAGCGTATGTTTCGAACAACAGGGTAACGATAGTAGGTACTCTACTACGGGAGAGAATAAAGCCGTCCCGAGTTACATCGTTTAGGAGAATTTTATTTCCGGATGTATCTTACATAACTTATGTGTACACAAAAGATATACAATGATGATCATGCATGCGTATGTGTTTAGAAAAAGTGGTTTACGATTTAGAGTGTGTTTAGAAAAAGTGGTTAACGATTTAGAGTACTCGGTACTGTACTATTGGGGCCGTCGCCTCAACGACGGTCTATGTTTCTTAAAAATTTTACCAGTACAGTTCAACCAACAATACTTATACATGAGGTCTCGTTAAAAAAGGCGCCTTGGGTTCTCAAAGCCAGTTGTCGAAGCCGGAACAATGGCCCAGGTGATGAGCAGGTGTCTCTTCCCATTTACATTGCAACATTGCATTGAATCTTAGAAGTAACTCTGCATCGTTGCCAAGCATACGCTTTCAACCATTGTTTTTAATTTAGTGAAATGCTCTCTGCAACTTGCAGGTACTCACTTGACGATGCCGCGCTGCCCAGCTGAGCTTGGCAGCCCGTAGCGACTTCGGGCGACCCAGACCCACAAGACCCTGCAACCCTGTCCCCCGACGTCCGCCAGAGCACCGACAGGATAGACTGCTGCTGCCCTCTGTAAGTGAAAAAAAAGGAAAGAAAGAAAGAGTGCACGCTTAGATGAGGAGTGTCTTTGCTTTCCGCACCTTTCTGCACCCACAGTTTGTCGAAACTATCATGGTTACTTTCCTTCCAAAACAAGATCATTCTAAACAAATACATCTATGGTAGATTGTCAGTAAAGTTTTTAGACATCAGCCATCATACTGCCACGTTCCATTTCCCAAGTTTTTGTTATCGTCCCAAACACCACACGATTCTCAGCGCAAACCGCGCCTGCAGTTTTCGAGAAGGTTCCGGACTGTAGTAGATCGTTTCGATAAGATCACGCCCACTGTGCGAACGGTACAGATTGTTCTGGAACCTACGCCACCGCCAGCGATAACGCTAGAACATTCGACGGCAAGAGTATAAATGCCGACGCGCTTCGCCGCTTGTCGGTTTTTGATCGAAGGCCGACGCTCCGTTCGCCGCTATCAGTCCGAGACTGCTATCCGTGCAAGACTGCTGCTGTAATTGGACTTTCCGTTTACCGGGCACAGGTTCGCCCAAATAAACAGTTAACTCCCAACACGAAGTCACCTGTCTTCGGCCACGTCACGACACCGTGACAATACTGTGGCTCGTACCGTGACAATACGATACTGTGGCTCGTAATTTACGCCACGCGCGCACGTGTACAATTAAGGGACAGAATGTGGTGCGTACCGTGACACCCAGCAACTCCTTCTGATTCTGAGTGTGCTTTTTGGCATCTAACATCTGTACAGCAGCGAAAGTGACTCAAGAAGCGTTCCGCACGCGATAGACCGAAACATGACAGCTCTAGATGTGCTGCTATTTGTCATAATAAATTTCCTTTCCCGGTGGGGCTGGGGTTGTTGCTAGGAGGACTTATGGTCACGCCGGTGAAATCAAGAAGATTGTTCAAAACTCGATACTTCGCGTTAGAACGACTGAGAGCAAAAAACAATGAAGATAATGTTTAAATCAGAAGAAGGGGGAGAAGTTGGCCTGGAGAGCGTGTCCGTAGCCTGTTACTGAGCACAGAGATAAACTGAAGAGGGGCAGACTTACTAACGGTGAGTGTACGGTACAGCATAACGAAGTGATTGCCGCGGTCTCGTGGTCCTGCCGTGCCCCCAGCAGTGTCTTTGCATCATGTATGATGTGTACTGTGTGTGCCTGTTGGTATTGTGTGGGGATGTCGAGGTAAATCCGGGCCCTACGGTAGAGGAAATGTTTGAAACACTCCTTTCGGGCCAAAATAATATAACTTCGGAAATCGCAGCACTTAGAGCTCAACAGGACGACATGCAAAAGCTTATGAGTGAGTGGGCCTTGCGTTTCGCGGAAATGGAAAAACGGGTAGCTAGGGTAGATAATTTGGAAAAAAAATCGCTTCCCTGCAGGCCAAAATAACTGACCTCGAAGATAGAAGCAGACGCGCAAACTTGGTCGTTTTTGGAGTGAACGAGGATCCTGCGGAAACCGAGCCCGATTTGAAACGCAAAGTACTCACCGAAATCTTTGACAAAAAGCTTCATGTTCCTTGCAGGTCAGTTTGTAGGATACATAGGATCGGAAAGCCAGGAAACCAAAGACCAGTGATTATATTCTTTCTGGATTTCCATGAAAAAGAGCAAGTTTTGATGAACGCTAACAAACTGAAGGGTACCGAGGTATCTATCCAAAATGATTACTCGAAAGAAACACTGCGCAAACGCAAGCTACTGTGGGAGAGCGCAAAAAATGAAAAACTTCAGGAAAAGAAAGTAGCCCTTGTACACGACAAACTTCGAGTAGACAAAGAAAAATTCGTATGGGACGATATCACAAACTCTCGAATTAAACTCGGCGCTTCTCCAAACAGGAAATTCAGCGCTTGACCAAGATCTCCTGAGGATAAGCAGCTCCGTCTTTTAAACATAAATACTCGCAGTGTTGCAAATAAATCGGAACAACTTGAAGCTATCATATTGGGCCATAACCTACATGTTGTAGTTATTACAGAGAATGGAGGCGGAAATGTTGTAGGCCCGTGTGCTCAGATTTGGGTGCACGTTAAAGAACCCCAGGTGGTCAAAATTTCCGGAGCCCTCCACTACGGCGTCTCTCATAATCATAGAGTGGTTTTGGGACGTTAAACCTCACATATCAATCAATCATAGTTATTACAGAGACTTGGTTACGGGGTGATATCGAGGACGATACTGTTTTTCCCCCTTCTTATCAAGTATTCCGCCGTGATAGATCGTCTAGGGGCGGCGGTGTTGCCGTTCTGGTAAAACATGGAATTAACTGTACTGCTTTGCAACAGATAAGTAATCATGAGAGCCTTACTTTAAAAGCATCTTGTTGGGGGCGTTGTTTTCTCATTTTTGCGGTTTATCGTTCAACCGATTCCCCACCGGAGTACTTAAAAGCTTTGTATGACCATATGGCGACATTTCCGCATGACAGAATTTTTCTGGTAAGCGATTTTATTTTGCCTGGCGTTGATTGGGAAAATACTATTTGCAGTACAGGATTAAGCACTCACGCGTCTTACTTTTTTGATATAATGTTAAGCCATGACATGCACCAAATCGTAACACAACCAACACGTGTTTCAGGGTCAAGCAGCTCGATGCTTGATCTAGTTTTTCTGAGCCGTATAATTGAAAATGTTACCGTGAATGTTAGTAGCGGTATTTCTGACCATTTAATTGTTGAGTTTTCCTGTGTTTTTGAAAATATACGCTATCCCGAGCCTCGGCCCAAATCTGTATTTGTCAAAAATTTTTCAATGGCCCAGGATGAAAGTGTGTTAGACCATCTCGACCTTTCCCTCAGCTGGTTTTGTGGTTTCGATGCCGTCGAATTATGGGATAAATTCAAAAACATTTGCTTATATTGCCTCGACAACTTCATTCCAAACAAAATAAGACACGTACGAAAAACAACTCCATGGATAACTCGTGAAATTTTGCATATCAAAAGGAAAATCAAAAGGCTAAGACGAGGAGCGGCTGACCGTAATACTATTAGTGCCAACCAAATCGTTCTCAACTCCGCAGTCGCAAACTCAAAGCGTCTGTACTTTGAAAATACTTTGCCAAACTATATCAGAAATGCCCCACAGAAGTTTTGGCGTTTCCTGTACAGTAAAAAAAAAGCCTATAAAACAACTTAACCGCGGTGGCATGCTCCTTGTTGAACCTTTCCATATTGCTGAACATTTTAATGCTTATTTCCAAAGTGTTTTTTCTAAATCGAGTGATCTCATGCCTACAATCCATGTGCCTTCAGCCCCCGATGATGACTTTATATCTTTACCTGGTGTTGTTTCATTGCTCCTTAACCTTAAAACTAAAGCTTCCCCAGGCCCGGACAAATTGCCCAATATTTTTTTTCGTCGTTATGCCGAGATGTTGGCTCAATTTCTGGTTATAATTTTTCGCGCATCTCTTTCAACCGCAATTGTACCTCCTGACTGGAAAATAGCCCGCTTGGTACCCGTCTTCAAAAAAGGTGACCCTGCATGCCCTTGTAATTACAGGCCAATTTCAATGACATCATCGTGTTGCAAACTTCTTGAGCATATCATAGCTAACTACATTCACAAATTTTTACATGACCGTAATTTGCTTTCTTCTGTTCAACATGGTTTTAGAAAAGGTTTCTCTACAGTAACGCAATTAACATCGGTTGTTCACAGTTTTGCCGCCATTCTAGACAAGTCGGGCTAAGTAGATGCTATTTTTCTAGATTTCTCTAAAGCTTTTCATGTTGTTTCCCATGTGCACCTTATCAATAAATTACAATCTACTGGTCTTCCTGCATTTATAGTTAACTGGATATCTTCGTACCTGAGTAACCGCAAGCAATTCGTTCGCATTGATAATGACTGTTCACAATCCCTCCCCGTGTCATCTGGTGTCCCGCAAGGAAGTGTCTTAGGTCCTTTGTTGTTTCTCATATATGTTAACGATATTGTGGATGTAATTACTGGCCCTGTTCAAATCAGGCTGTTTGCAGATGATTGTGTATTATTTAATGAAATAACATGCCGAGAAGACCAATCAGTATTGAATTCCAATCTTTGTAATATATATGACTGGTGTACTAAGTGGAATATGAACCTAAATGCCGACAAATCAGTTTTTATGAAAATAACCAATAAGAAAAATTCTCTATCCTTCCCTTACAACCTTTCAGGACAACCTTTGAAAGAAGTTACAGAATATAAGTACCTGGGTCTTACCATAACAAACACTTTAGGTTGGAACAAGCACATTTCAGACATTTGTGCGTCATCCTTTCGTAAACTGAGCCTTTTAAGACATAAGCTCAAACATGCTCCTGCAAGTGTTAGAATGCTAGCCTATACATCTATTGTAAGACCTAAATTGGAGTATGCATGCATAATCTAGGACCCTTACACAAAAACTAACATTCATGCACTTGAGATGATTCAGCATAAAGCGGTTCGGTTCTTTTACTCTAAATACCGTTCGAGCGATTCCCCAACCCAACCCATGAGAGACCATAACATACCAACCTTAGAACTAAGACGTAAAATCCAAAGATTAAAATTTCTTTATCTTCTCAAGAATAACAAATTGTCAATGAGACCATAACAATACATCCAACCAATCACCGCTCGCTGAACAAGACACCGGCATGCCGACTCTCTAACGCCCTTCAATGCTAAAACTAACATTTTCAAATTCTCCTTTTTCCCGCGCACTGTAACCGAATGGAATCAATTACCAGCATTATTCATAAATAGCATAGACTCAATTGAACATATTGTATCTTGACCTGTATTGTTAAAGTGTTAAATGTCTTTCTTATTCATTGTTTGAGTTATGTCCTTATTCTTCGCGCTTTTTATGTTCTTCATCTTCTGTTGTCCTTATTACGAGCTTTGTAAATACGTCCCTCCTATTGGGCCCTTGACTGGGCCTGCAGTATTATGTAAATAAAAAAATAAAAATAAATCGGACTGTCCCTTGACAACTTGACTGTCCACACAGGTGACAGTGAAGCGTGCTTAGCAAAAGTTCCCCAACAATTACGATACTGTCTAATGCAAATTCCGAGCACACCTCCACGTCTGGACAACGCCAACTTCGCTTGAAATTCTGGCTAGCCACAGTGGTAGCAATGTAACTTTCGTTAGATATTGCCATGGAAACTGCCCATTTCCGCGCGCTACGCTCACTGCCCTGCGCACAGCTGGCTTCGCGAACCAAACGAAAGGTCGAAAGCCCCGTTGCGACATGACAAACCAGCCCTGTTTGTGCACGAGCTTCGACAGGGGAGCTAGCCCGCGTGACGGAGGAAGAAAGCGGTTATAGGACAGAGGCTAACGATATCGACAGATTATGCGTTCGTTCTAGCGGTCACGCCGACGCCAGCCAGCAACGGCGACGTCATTCAACGCAAGAACGGGCGCCTATATGAGCTGATCTTTAGAACGCTCAACAACTCAAAGCCTTGTGCTGTGATTAGAAAAAAAAATGTTTATCGATTTAAGATACTTGATATTCAAGTACGAGAGAGCAGTGTTTCGTTCTAGGTGTGTGTGTGTGTGTGTGTGTGTGTGTGTGTGTGTGTGTGTGTGTGTGCGTGCGTGCGTGTGTGTGTGTGTGTGTGTGTGCGTGTGTGTGTGTGTGTGAGCGTGTGTGTGAGCGCGTGTGTGTGTGTGTGTGTGTGTGTGTGTGAGCGTGTGTGTGTGTGTGTGTGTGTGTGAGCGTGTGTGTGTGTGTGTGTGTGTGTGTGTGAGCGTGTGTGTGTGTGTGTGTGTGTGTTTGTGTGTGTGTGTGTGTGTGTGCGTGCGTGCGTGTGTGTGTGCGTGTGTGTGCGTGTGTGTGTGTGTGTGTGTGCGTGTGTGTGTGTGTGTGTGTGAGCGTGTGTGTGTGTGTGTGTGTGTGTGTGTGTGTGTGTGTGTGTGTGTGTGTGTGTGTGAGCGTGTGTGTGTGTGTGTGTGTGTGTGTGTGTGTGTGTGTGTGTGTGTGTGTGTGTGTGTGTGTGTGTGTGTGTGTGTGTGTTAAAAAGGATTTAACGATTTAGAGTACCTATAGTACTCTACTACGGGACAGCAGGAAGCTGTCCCCTGAAGAACATTACGTACGTGTGCCGAGGTGTTTAGAGACATTTTCACAGACCGTATAAATCAAGAGCATTTTTAGCAGAACATCTCAACAGAACAGAACATGCACATTCACAAAAAAATTGTGTGTTTAGAAAAAATGTTCAACGACTTAGAGTACGATGCACTGTGTTTAGAATAAGTGGTTAACGATTTAGAGTACTTGGTACTCTACTATGGGAGAGCATAAAAGCGTCCCTTGGACCTCACACTTGATGAGGCCGTGTTGACAGAAATTACGCCGTGAACGAGTTCACGGCGTCGGCCACTAAGGCGAGGTCTCCACGTTTCGGTTCACATTTAAGCCGCATCCAACACCTTGGCTGAAAGTTGTGTGTTTAGAAGAAGTGTTTAACGATTTCGAGTGCTACGGGGGAGCAGTGAGCCGTCCCTATGAGAGCGTACACAGTAATATCTGTTTAGAACAAATGTTCGACGATTTAGAGTACGATGTATACTATGGGAGAGCTTTGAGCTGCATGCCCCAGTACCTATACCAGCGAAAGAACTGTCGGGTTGTGGCTTAGAAGAAGTGGCTAACGACTTGGAGAACTAGGTACTCTACTACGGGAGAGCATAAAGCCGTCGCATGAGGAGCAGTGGATGTGTGCCTAGAAAAAGTGGGTTACGATTGAGAGTATGCAAGGTATTCTACTATGGGAGAGCTCCTAACCGTCCCCTGGGCCTCAATGTCCGAAGCACCACACTCAACGCTAAGTCTACGCGACACGTTCATAATCGTTTAAGGTGGCGGTTCCACTCCCTCCTTCTTGCAATAGTTTGAAAGATGACACCAGACGACGCCACTCAACCACGCTTGCAAAAAGCAGGAAAATTGCTCGCGCAAGTAAACACGGTCAGCGCCGCCTCGCGCGTGTCTTGTATGTCATGCGAGGCGGCGGAAATCGGTCCATAAAAACCGAGGAGCCCAAACGCAGACGGCGTCTTTCACCTACGATCCGCCAACTGTGGCCGTCGTTTCAACGACACGACGAAAGGTGCCCAAGTGACAGCTGGCAGAATGAAACCGGAGTCATTCGCGGAAGTGTAAACACACGCGCGTACGCACGGAGCTAGACAAACACACACTCTCTCTGTCTCCCTGACTCACTCAGGTCCACGGAATAACGATTGAACCTGACACTAACCAAACGCTTTGGAGCTTTTGAGTGCGTTGGCATCGCCGCTAACCTTCTTTTTCGTGTAGCGACCTTGACACTGGCTTGATGTAGCGTCGTGCGACCACGTCCTTTTTTTTTTTTCTTGCCACGCGAAACTGCTTAACCTCATCCATTGTAGCTTACGCTACAAAAACAGCCAGGTACATTTCAGCACAAGATAACCTGAAGATCCTGAGGTTATTTGCTAAATTTCACCCTCTCCAACTACAATAAAATGGTTACTTAAATGAAGTGCCTCTTGTTGATGATTAGTTGAACAGATGATTTACACTAAAATAGAGAAATTAGAAACTCCTAGAGCCCATGGTTTTCCTACAACTTTTTATGAGAATTACGTGGACCACCTAGTGATTCATTTTAAATGAAAAGAAGAGAAAAGCAAGCCTCGTAACTGTCTCTCAGGGAGAGGACACCTCAACAGTAGCTCAGGAGGGATCGGGGTAGAGAGGGGCTTAAAAAGATATGATTAAAAGGTAAAGAGATAGAGAGAGAGAGATGAAGGAGAGAGACAGGCGCAGGGACAGCGAACGACGAAAAACGACGGAAGCAAGGAGGAGATAGGAAAGATGGACAGGGTCGCAGGAGTCCGAGGACGGGGCGCCACCTGGCGAGAGCTCTTGTCGGCGTCAGGAGATGGCGTAGGGCGAGCCCAGTCGGCCAGAGCTGCGCTGTGTTCGGAGATCGCGGGGGCACAACCAGTCGGCACGAAATCCACCGAGCGAGTCCCTGGACCACCTAGTATATGGGATGACGTGGGATAATCCATATGTTGGTTCACGCTGTTTCCCGTCTTGCTTTCAACATCTTTGTGCTACTGCCTAAATCGCGGTAAACTAATCTCCCACGAAGTGTTTGCATTAGTAAATTCTTCATTTCACCAAAAGCATATTTTCAAATGCGACGTAATTGCACAAACACACAGATTATCGAGTAGCAGCACAATCGAGCTCAGCATCGCACTTAGTTGGAGGGCGGGAGAAAATCAAAAGGGATTATGACGGCACTCACATAAGAGCCACACCTCTGATCCTATGTTCATGTGTTCTACGAATGTCTTTTCCTATACTCCGTTTCCTACATCAAGTGCAATGCTGTGAAGGCTAGCGAGAATTCTTGCAATGAATGCGTTCGCACTAAGAACTATAGTACGATTATTTTTACATCTGAGACATGATTTTTTTCTTCTTTCGGCTTTGTGCGTCGGAGATAAAAACGCCCCCATTATACGGCTTGTCTTGGTTCTTATTTCTGTATGTTTTACTTGTAGCCTTTCGCGACACTCTGCAGGCGTGTTTGTGCTCGTCTCGCACGAGCGTTTACAACGACGAAAGGTAAGCGCGAGACGCACGAAGTTACACATGTTTCTGGCCGAACTTCTTGCATTGCTTTCACAGCGTTGCACCTGATGTATGAAACGGAGTATAGGTACATCTGTCAGCATAGGCGTGCACAAGAGGGGGACATGGCGGGCACCCCCCCCCCCTTGTCCCCTAAAAGTCGGTGCGCGAAGGCTGTCCCGTACTATAGTGCCTAGAATGTGCACCCATACAATGCATTGATAGAGAGGGGGGTGCTGCTTTAACCATTGACTCCCCTTCTAAGGGGAACCCTCCGCACGCGTATGTCCGCCATTCGTACGTGTAGTACGTATGCCAAAGTACGAATTGGTACGACCGCCAATTTTATTACCAGGTATATCTTACATAACTTATGTGTACACAGAAAGATAGACGATGATGATCATGTGTGTTTAGAAAAAGTGGGTAACGACTTAGAGCACTAGATACTCTACTTTGGGAGAGCTTAAAGCCGTCCCGTTGGCCTCACAGGAGGAGAGGAAGGGGACCTGTCATCATGATGATCACGTGTTTAAAAAACGTGGTTAACGATTTTGAGTACTTCGTACTCTACTATGGGAGAGCTTAACCCCGTCCCGTCCAAAACTAAAAAGCTGTATAGCGTTATCTTAATTCGTCGCGCGAACGCAAGTTCCATGAGGGATTGTCGTGTTACGCAACTGTCAAGGTCTCTCTGGTGAGGCTTTGCAGACAGAACTGAGTTATTCCTTGAAATTCGCGATAATCGTAGCGCGCAAATAGCAGGTACAAAATCTTTCATTCATTACATGTGCCCTTTAGCTCGAATCTTTTCAGGCAATGGAAATCTTCTCAGGGTCAACATATTTACACATCGCAAGACTACGAGTAGTTACGGCGTAACTACGGAAGAAGAGGCAAGGACAGAAAACAGCGCTGACTGTAACTGAAATTTTTATTAGCGAAAACGCTAGAAATATATACTCGTGGCAGAAACCAGCACATCACAGCACAATCGCGCAACCTATTGCGTCAAAGTCAGACAAACATCATCTTATAATGTGGGTACAACACCACACCTCAGCGCAATAACTCACAATCTGTTGCGTCAAAGCCAGATACACAATTTCTTTTTAAGTGTGAATACACTTTATAAGCGACCCCAAACCATCCACCGCCGTCGGCGGCGTCCGCAGTCTTCTCTCTATCTTTAAAAGAAAGAGGACTTGGCGGGCCGCAGCGCGACGCTCTATACCGAATAAGGTGGTGGTGGTAGTGGTTCGAATGAAGAGGAAAAAGGCACCTAATTTCTGTCTGCCTTCAGGCGACACGGCGCAGTGCCTTATAGGGGTGGGGGGAAGGAGGGATAAAAAGAATAGAAGGAAAATAGACGGAGAAGACAGCCAAGCGAGAGAAAAAAAGAAGGAGATAGGAAAGTGGGGATCCGGTCGAATCAGTCCAAGGGCGGGGCGCCACAATGCGAGAGCTGCACGGCGTCAGGAGACCACGGAGGGCGAACCAGTCGGCGGGAGCTACGCTGATGTCGGAGATCGCGAGGGCACAACCGTCCAGCTTGAAATCCCTCGAGCGAATCCCCGAATAAGCCACGGACGCGACGCTGATATCGGTGTCAGTAACGCGCCTTATACCCCCTCCCCCTTCGCTCGCTCCTCCGCTCTCCTCGCTCGCTGCAGCTGCGCGCGCACCCCTCTCTCTCGCGCGCCCGCTTTCTCTCTCAGTCTCCCGTCGAGAGCGGGTTGTGAGGGGGAGTAAAGTTAAAATCCGTTGGCATTCGCCAGTGAGTTAACGTAAACTCCCCCGTGTGATCAAATTGCGATTCTCAGGAACCATTACACCATAAAGGCACCATAGTGTGATTAATAAATATAATAGTGCGAATTAATAAATACCCCTCATAGCATCACCCCGTGTATTCGCACTTATGAATTCGCATCACCCCCGTGTATTAGCATCACCCCGTGTATTCGCACCATGTTCACCCTCGGGGAAATGCTTGGGAGTTTTTTTTAGTGAGTGCAACCAAGGCATGCTGATACATAAATCACCCAACGTTAGTATTTGATTGGCCTCAATAATCTCTCGTGTTAGCTGCTGACGGTGTTTTGCGGCAACGGTGCACTTTTCGAATTCCAGTCTGCAACCACAATATCTACACTGAATACCCAGAGAGCCTTGAACAGCTGAGTATACATGGTCATGATGCTCCTTTAGACGCTCATTCAGGCACCGGCCCGTTTGTCCAGCATACATCTTGTCGCATGACAACGGAATCAAGTAAACGACAGCAATCACACGTGCTACGAAAAGCCTCCTATATTTGATTGTGCAGCAGCTCCTTCGTGCGGACTGCGCATTCACCCGTTTTCAGAGCACTGAAAGCCTTTCTGGGGCAGGGAAAACAACCTTCGCATCAACCTTGTCGTCTACGGCACGTGCGGCCGAGCATTGCGGGCGGTGGAAAGGGTGAAGTGAGAGAGACGTGTGTTGCGAACGGGCCGGGGAGCAACAGGTGTGTTGGGAGGAGCCGGCAGCTGCTGCGGGTGAGCGAGAGAGTGACGTCACCGCGCAGCTGCGACTTGACCTACTTGGCAGCGTTCCAAACACTGCGGCGGGGGGAACGTGGTGCGGCGGCGCGTTGGCAGGGAGACATGGGCGGTCAGTCACACAGGCTAGTCAAAAGATGCTTCGCATCTAGAAGAGGCAAGAAGTTGCACTCCAAACAGCCGATTTAGCTAGTAGTTATGCATCTCGAACGTTCAGTATACGAGAGAGAGAGAAGTAAACGTTTATTTTGAAACAGTGTTCCGAGCAATGCCCGATGTCACCCTGAGGTGGGAGGGCTCTTTAGTCCAGGAACCCTCTGGCTTCTACTGCCCTCTTGGCCCTGGCGACGAGTTGTTGTTGCTCTTACAGGTCCTCGAGGGCGAGCTTCGCCTCCCACGTTTCGGTTAGGTCTTCGTTTGTCCGTCCTGCTTCGTTATCAGTCGTGTGTTGTTGCAGATTATGTCTAGCAATACACTGGCATGCAAGAAGCAAGTGCGCCAGGGTGTCCGGTACGTTGCAAAGCGGACAAATAGAGCTATATCTCGTTGGGTAGAGACGGTGCATTAGGGCCCCATGTGTGTATGTGCTGCTTTGCAGGCGTCTCAGTATTACGCTTTCCTCTTTTGTAAGTTTTGGGTGTGGTGGAGGGTATACTCGTCGCTCCAGCCTGTAATGCTGGAGTAACGACAAGTAGGTGTTTTGAACAACTTCCGTCTCTTCAACGACGGGTCGAATGTCCTGTGGGCAGGAGGCAGCCCGGCTGACGTGCTCGCGGGCAGCGGCGTGGGCCGCTTCATTTCCCTGCAGACCCTCGTGTCCTGGCGCCCATAATACACAAGTGTATGGGAGTGGAGTGCTTCGCCGTTTCAAAATATTGATGGCATTGGCTGAGATACGGCCCTTAGCAAAATTCCTGCAGGCGGCTTGTGAGTCGGTGAAAATCACCGCGGCGTCTGTACATGTTGTCGTTGCTAGAGCGATTGCCGATTCTTCTGCGGCGTCTGAATTGAGTGCGTTGACTGTGGCTGACGCTAATTCTCGGCCTTGAGAATCGACGACGCTGACAGCGTACGCGTTTCTATGCGGATACCTGGCTGCGTCAGTCTAGCGGGCGGCCGGGTCTTGCTTGAACTTTCGTCTAATAGCGTTAGCTCTAGCCTTGCGTCTACTTTTGTGGAAAGTAGGATGCATGTTGCGTGGAATAGGTGCGATGGACAGCGACTCTCTAGTGTACAGCCGGATGCGCTTTTTCCGGTCTGCATCGGCGATGAACGTGTCGCTGTAGTTGAGGTACCGGAGCACCGACCTCCCCGTGGGCGTCAGCTTGAGCCTCTCCAGCTGACTATTCCTATTCGCTTCAATGAGCTCTTGCCACGTGTTGTGGACGCCCATCTTTAGGAGACGTGTGATAGAGGCCATTGGCGGAAGTCCCAGGGCTACTTTAGTGGCCTTTCTTATCATGATAATAAATTTTTCAATTTCAGCGGTTTTCAAATTTAGGTACGGCGTGCCGTAGGTAATGCGGCTGGTGAACAGAGCTCGCATTATACGTAGCGTGTCGTGCTCTTTGAGTCCGTTTCGTTGATTCGCGATCCTCTTGACGAGGTGCGTGAGTTGTGATAGCGTCCGTTGGAGTCTCGGTATGGTGGCAGCTCCCGATCCATCCTTGTAGGTGTGAACTCCAAGCACTCGCAGGGTCTCGACTTTTGGAATTAAGGTCCCTTTCAGCGTTACGCTAGGGTCGGGCTCGTCGTATAGAGGGGGTCTGCCTCTTGTTCTCGCTTTGAGGACGAGGTGCTCGGATTTCTCGGGGGCACAGCAGAGACCGCAGTCTCTGAGATACCGTTCGATGGCATCTACGGCGGTTTGTAGGCGGGTCTCTTGTCTCCCAGTGTTCGAAGCCCTGGTCCAGAGCGTGATGTCATCAGCGCAGATCGCGTGCCGTAAATCCGGTATTTTGTCGAGAATTTTTGGCAGATTGATCATAGCCACATTGAAAAGTAATGACGAGATGACCGAACCCTGCGGCGTTCCTCTTTTCGGCAGTTGGAAGCTTTTGCTGCGGATGTTGCATATGCCCTCAGTATACGAGAAAAACGATTTTTTAGGGGCGAAGCTCCTTTTAGTCTAACCTTGTCATGCATCACGCGTTACCGAGAGAAGAAAAGACGAGAAAGAAAAGAAGGCAGTATCTCCCGAACAGTATAATAGACGGCGCTGACTCATAGAAATACATACAAACTGCGGTTGAGTGAGGATATTCTAGATGGCACTGTACGGCTACTCTCCCATTGGCTGCTGCGCCAGGCGCAGCTGCGCGGGCTGTGCCTGGGCACGCGGAAAACGAGTGCCCCTCTCAGTCTTCTGGATAGTCACAGTACGATGTGGATCGTTGGTGGGGCATGGACGAAGCAAAGCGGCGGTCGCGTTGAAGACGCTTGCGCCCGGCTTCTTCGGCTCGTGTTTCGTCGGCGTTACCCGCGCGCAATCTGCGTTTTCGAACGCGATCGGACGCATGCACGAACGAACGGAAACACGGACGGAATGACGGACGGACGCTTCGCCCCACTCATCATCATTCACTTCGTAGATATGCTTCGATTTTTTAAGTGTGAATACACTTTATAAGCGACCCCAAACCATCCACCGCCGTCGGCGGCGTCCGCAGTCTTCTCTCTATCTTTAAAAGAAAGAGGACTTGGCGGGCCGCAGCGCGACGCTCTACCGAATAAGCCACGGACGCAACGCTGATATCGGTGTCGCTCCTCCGCTCTCCTCGCTCGCTGCAGCTGCGCGCGCACCCCTCTCGCTCGCGCGCCCGCCTTCTCTCTCAGTCTCCCGTCGAGAGCGGGTCGTGAGGGGGAGTAAAGCTAAAATCCGTTGGCATTCGCCAGTGAGTTAACGTAAACTCCCTCGTGTGATCAAATTGCGATTCCCAGGAACCATTACACCATAAAGGCACCATAGTGTGATTAATAAATATAATAGAGCGAATTAATAAATACCCCTCATAGCATCACCCGTGTATTCGCACTTAACCATGTTCACCCTCGGGGAAATGCTTGGTAGTTTTTTCTCGTACTTTAATCAGTTACGTCCGATACAACTTTCCCACTGATCGTTGGTTCCTATCAATTGCCAGAAATAAGCAGGTCAAGAGAGCCACCAAAAAGCCTTGGTCAACGCGTGCGCCGAATTCTCCAGGTTGGACGACATACACCGCGCCGGCGTATTTCACAGTTCCGCACTGCTCACCGTACTGTGGTCAAGCAGCTGGAAAGCGCATCGATTGATTCCGACTCGATAAGGGCAGCCCGAACAGGAGTCCGCTGGCGTTCCGAAAGGCGGCCGTTGTCGTGGCTGTTCGCCCAGACCCGTGTTCACAAACGTCGAGAACACGAACGGAGCTGCACGCAAGCGGCGCAGCGCCGTCGGACGGGGACAAAGAGGGGAGGCGGGGCACCGCTCCACCTCCCGAGTCGACGGGGACGCGAACACGCGCCTGTCTGAAGCCAACGGTGCCGGCCTGGTATACGAGCACGCCACGATGCCGGAGCAACTCGAACGAGAGAAAAGGGGGAGAGGCGGCATCGGGTAATGGTTCCGCGGCACACAACTCCCTGCTCTTCGGACAGGTAACTTGGCTGGTGACAACGAGGCGGAAAGGTTGGAAAAAGAAACGTGAGGGGGATGGAGGAGAGACGATGTCAAGGTCATCTCATGTTCGTTCATTAATTCGTTTCTTAAGTCGTAATGATCTTCATTATGACCATTGAAATCTTTTGCAGTCTGGCGCACATAACGACAAAACGAAAATTTCCCCCGAGGGGCTTGTTTAAATGTCAGACACGGCCAAGTGAATCGAACACGCAATTCATCGAATAAAAGCTTAGATGGTGCTTAGAATAACAGAGAAATGAGGTAGTTAGTACGTAGTCATTCTAAAGCACAAAATTTGGAAACACGGACACAGGATGGAAGTAAAAATACCACGAAGGCATTCTTGATGTGCTGACGTCCTTCTTATATCCGTGTTTCTGAGTTGTGTTTCTTTGATGATGTTTATTGTGGTACTGACTTTCGAATTCCTATGTCAAGTGAAACTAAACGCTCGTCGCTGTGTTTCTTTTTTTACGTTTACTACTCGCTAGTGTTAAATACAAGCTTATTCCCCTTTTCCTTCTCTAAAGGTTCCATTTCTTGTTTCATCATTTCTCGACACGCGTCACAAAACATCATGACAAACGACTGTAACTATTGCAATGAATTGAATTCGTCCACCCCAATGCATCTCAAATTACGTCAGGTTTAGAAAACCACAGCTAAAGACAACAGTCAACGTCCTCAGTACTTTCCCTAGCTTAATTGTCTCTTCGATTCGTGTGGTGGAGTTTTAAGGCCGCAACTTATGAAACAAAACAATTTTCAGAGGCAAGCTTCTCCTTAACAACGCCCTTACTGCGAGGAAGCCTGATTTAAAAATTCATTGATATGTGCGATTTAACGTCCCAAAACCTCCATATGATTATGAGAGCCGCCGTAGTGCAGGGCTCCGAAAATTTCGACCACCTGGGGATTCGTTAACGTGCACCGAAATCTGGGCACACGGGCCTACAGCATTTTCGCCTCCATCGAAAATGCAGCCGCCGCAGCCGGGATTTGATCCCGCGACCTGCGGGTCAGCAGCCGAGTACCTTAGCCACTAGACCACCGCGGCGGGGCCTGATTTAAAGACACCTGATGCGCGTACGCAGACACGTTCAAAAAGACACCCACAGGGCGATACACAATGGAAGAGATGAACAACTGCTAAAACAATATCTTTCGAAATTCCGCAGTGATTTTCATTTCGATCAAAACACGTTAACACTGTTTTGCTCCTCGTTAGCCAAATAAATATTCCTGTAGTTGTGATTTTTTTATTATTTTTTGCAGGCATTCATTGTGTGATTTCAGGTGTCTACAAACTGTCGTCCCTATCCATATCCGCCACGTTACCCCCAGTCATACATAACCACCGTTCTAACTCCACTTCCTCTATCTGACATCCGTGTACTGAATCACGGTCTTAACGTCCCTTTCGATTCCAACTTCCTGTCTTAATTTCCCTGCATTTTCCCACAACAAACCTTACTGCATGTTCTTCCATTTCCCACATCCAGTGTTAATCGCCTCTGATTAACCAATCACGAGTTATAGTTGACTCACTTCTGCGCTATACTAAAGCTGCTTCCGGTCTATACATAAACTTCCGATCTAGATTTTAGTACAGGTTATAATATTTTAGTTCGATTTGCATCATTTAAGCTTATATTAATTAGCTTGTTTATACCTGTACTGTGTCTCTACATCGGACAAGTTAAACCACGATCCTACAAATGTAACTGTTCTTTGGTGTTGAAGCCCCTGATGCTAAAGCATGAACACACTGTAAAGTGAGCTATACCAACATCCTATATAGTTGGTTGCGCAACTCTTTTTTTTACTTATAATCTATCTGCTGCCCACTACTTCTCACACAACACCGGGAAATGGTGCGAATAGGTCAAATTCGGCGTGCCGCTTCTGACCTGCTCGTTCAAGAGGTGCGCCTGTCCCCTTACTATTTTTTTTTTTTACGTACAGGTGTCGTTCTTCTCGCGTACATCTGCTAATCGCCCTTTCGTCTTTCATTTCTGAGCGGCAAAAGAGCGTGACCTTCATCCCTATACGGCACGCAGACGACGAATCGCCACCTCGATTACACGGCGACATTATCGATCTCCCAACACTTCCGCCCTCTCGAAATCGACTCGTAACGGGTGGCACGCTAACGTGACAAACCGTCGTCCCGACAGCCTTCTCGACACCGCTGACGAACAGTTTGTAACCATAACTAAACGACGAGGAACCACGAAGCAAACCCACGGGAGCTTAGAAGCGGGGCGGTTTGGGCTGGTTGGTATGACATGACGATTGTCATAGCGCGAGAGCAGAACGACGACGACGAGAACGAAACTTCTCTAATCCCTTCGTCGTCGTTCTTTTCTCGCGCTATAACAATAGTCACCCACGAGAAGTTGCGAGAAGTTGTGACATATCGTCCACATGCTTGCGCAGTCCCTGATGTCATTAACTGCTGCGAGATGATCAAGAACCCGGGAAAAAAACAGTCCCACGGGAAGCTTTAGGAAGTGGTGACCTATCGGACGACAGCTTGCGTAACCGCCGACACCTGGTGTTCAATGTTTTCTGGTTTTCTCTACTTGACCAACGGGGCAACAGTAAGCTCAAAACGTTCTGATGCGAGTACGAAAAAAGACGTGGACGGGCACTTTTTTCTCCATACGTATAAAACGGGTCGCGATTAACGGTGGTGAAGTATGGAGAACCAACCAGCTCAAACTGACGCTTTTCTTCACGCTGACGATGGCGCTTCGTAAAGTAAGTCCTGCATCTTATTCTACAGGAATAGCACGACGGGATTTGAAAAAAAAAAGTCAATTACTGTGACTCTAGTAATAATAGTATATGTAGTTTTACGTCCCGAAACAAAGGTACGATTATGAAAGACGCCGTAATTGAGGGCTGCGAAAATTTAGACCAATTTAAAGAGCACTGACATCACACAGTACTCGGGCCTCTACCATTGCTGCAACGGCGAATAGCCAGAACTTCGAACACAGCTGGCGTGGCACAAACACGGAGCTGCGTTCAGAATTCGCATTACGTAAGATCGTAATCGCCGGCGAATTTTTAATTTTTTTTTTTTGAACTTGCTTCGGACAATACGATTGTTGGATAGTATATGGTCATTTCGTCTGCCTCTCGTGAAGATCGTATCGGGAAGACTGCACTGTGAGAAAAAAAAAACTGAAGTAAAAGCGTATACGACCATCGTTCGATCCTATAGCGTTCCACGTCACTCGAACGAGGTAGCAAAAAGAAAAAATCGCAATTTCAGTTTCAGCCAAAGTGACGCAATCCGTATACTGCGACAGCCGTGCCCGCTGCGGACGATGCCCTTTTAGCTTTCGTTATTTCCCGAATGAGTTTGTCTGAAATTCGGCGCAAGTCTTCGTATATGTTAGACAAAGATACCATAAAAGTGGCATCAACGCGTGCCTCTACAAACTTCAAAGGTCGACGACTCGGCTGTATATGGAAGTCGTGCTCCCTTAAACCTAATATTGTCGGCACAGCTTGCTTATTGAATGGCCTCTTATTTCCTTCTTCTCTCTTTTTTTTTTTTGCAGATTAGCAAGCAAAATTTTTAGCAGCCAGGTTTCTATATCGTAAACCAGCTCTGCCGCATCCCACAAGGTGGCAAAAGAGTGATTTAGGAAAAATATCTCATTTGCAATTTCCAGTGTTGACGTGCATCGAGTTGTCGATTACTTTCGTTTTCTAGCCACCACTTGCAAGCTACCTTATTACTTCAAGTAGTTGAAATATCAACCCATAAGGGCGTTTGTCCCGGGTTCAATCCACAAACCAGGACGAATTTTTCGTCAATTTCATTGAAAACTTTATAGTACAAACGGAGTAGCAACGGGTGCTACTCAATTTCAGAGCGACTGATCTAATCCTCCCGCTGCAAACCCAAATGCATGTACTTTGTTGCGTCAATTTGACCTGCAAGCACCGCCAAGGTCAACGTCGGCGAAAAATCCTCAACGAAACAAAAGCGCGGCGTATTCGCGAAAATGAACAGCAGCTGAAGATGACTTTTTCAGGGCATCCCGATAAAGGCGCTGGTTTCATTCAAGTTCACAGCGCGTTCGCACCCTGCAGCATATGTGTAGCGAAAACTTATCTGAATAGTGAATTTTGTAGCCGAATCGAATGCTAATCGAATAGCGACGATACCAAATCGAATACGAATTGAATACTATTCAAACGGATTTCGCAAAATCTTTCAAAGCACCCGTACGTTGGTAATGCCGTCTTCGAATTCCTTTGCGCGATATATCGCAGGCCCAAACGCACAGGACATGTTCACTTGTATCAGGGGTTCCACAGGCCTCACAATTGGGACTGTCTGCAAAGCCGAATGACGACACACCTATACATATTTTTAAAATTACCCAATAATTTCACACTTTATTCGAAATAAATGTCTACAATCTTTAAAAAAGGACCATTATTATTACTTTTATCTGATTGAAAATGTGACACTTGTGTAAACTGGGGCAAGTTCTTATAGAACAGAAACTAGAGCGTCAAAAATATTTTGTAACTGCAGCTTGAAATACAGGGTGGACTACAGTATTCAAAGTGGGGACTCGTTCACTGGATTTCGTGCCGACCGGTTGTGCCCCCGCGATCTCCGACGACAGCGCAGCTCTGGCCGCCATCTCCCGACGCCCACAAGAGCTCTCTCTCGCCGAGTGGTGCCCCGTCCTCGGACTCCTGCGACAGTGTCCATCTTTCCTATCTCTTCTTTTACTTTCGTCGTTCGCTTTGCTGTCCCTGCGCCTCGCTCTCTCCTTCTTATATATATATATATATATATATATATATATATATATATATATATATATATATATATATAATATGAAATAAGGGAAAGAAGTGTATACCTAAGGGCTCGTTTTTCCGTGTTTTAACACAATATTAATGAGATATAACAGACAGTAATGCCAAGGAATGTACAGGGGAAGTTATTAGAACCAATGGAATGTAAATAAGAAGAAAGAAGAAAGAAAAGTGGATGAAAAAATTACCAACTGTGAGCAGGAATCGAACCTACGACCTTCGAATTACGCGTTCGATGCTCTAACCACTGAGCTATCACAGCGGCCCTCCCTCCATCCACTTTTTTGGGTTTATCTGTGAATTTAGAAGTAGGAGCGACAGTCAGCGCCATCTATAAGCCAAACAACGAGTGTGAAAACACTCTTATGCGCATGTTTGGCGTCACGTAGCACGTGAACTTATTATGAGCGGGCAGCTGATTAATTGTCCCTCTTATACAACCTAAACACACCAAGTCTGCCAGTACGAGACCCTCGTTCAAATGAAATAAGGGAAAGAAGTGTATACCTAAGGGCTCGTTTTTCCGTGTTTTAACACAATATTAATGAGATATAACAGACAGTAATGCCAAGGAATGTACAGGGGAAGTTATTAGAACCAATGGAATGTAAATAAGAAGAAAGAAGAAAGAAAAGTGGATGAAAAAATTACCAACTGTGAGCAGGAATCGAAACTACGACCTTCGAATTACGCGTTCGATGCTCTAACCACTGAGCTATCACAGCGGCCCTCCCTCCATCCACTTTTTTGGGTTTATCTGTGAATTTAGAAGTAGGAGCGACAGTCAGCGCCATCTATAAGCCAAACAACGAGTGTGAAAACACTCTTATGCGCATGTTTGGCGTCACGTAGCACGTGAACTTATTATGAGCGGGCAGCTGATTAATTGTCCCTCTTATACAACCTAAACACACCAAGTCTGCCAGTACCAGTCTGCCAGTGCTAATAACTTCCCCTGTACATTCCTTGGCATTACTGTCTGTTATATCTCATTAATATATATATATATATATATATATATATATATATATATATATATATATATATATATATATATATATATATATATATATATATATATATATATATACTTTTTAATCCCTCCTTACCCCCATTTCTTTAAAGCTACTGTTGAGGTGTCGCACTCTGATGCAGACAGTTACCCGGGCTCACTTTTTTCTTCTTTTCCCTTTAAGAATCACATAAGGATCACAGAATCACATAAGTATGCAAAGTGGAACCTTGTCAACTTGGTTTTAAATTATAAAACGGTTATATAAATATTGAGCACTATTCCCGAGTCACTTTAATATAAATGGCATGATGCGGATCATAGATGGGTGACTCTGTCACTTCGGTGACAATGAAGTTTTCAGCAAGAACGGCTTCATACTGTAATCAATATTGTGTTACATTGTGCTACATGCATGTTGGTAATTCGACGTATAAATGAAGAAGCGTTGCGTCTCTCTTTTACTTAATTTCGTCTCTTCGAACATTTTTTTATCAGTGCTTTCGAAAAATATTCGGAATTTCTAACATGCGCTATTCGATTCACTGTTCGCAATTTTCGCATTTTTCGAACGCACCTATAGTGTGTAGGGTTGTGGTAATACACAGTGGCTCCCTTGTCGAGGAGCGTACAGTTTGAATGCGCCAACTTCTCGCCCCCCCCCCTACCAAAAAAAAAACAATACAGCTAAATCTCTGCAGTAAGAGCGGCCTTCCGAAAAAGTTTTTTTTTTTTAACACACTTGAGGCAGCTACTACAAGTGCGCTTGCATGTCACTTACTACGCCCTAAATCATCCTAATTTTTGTGAAATATGTGATTAATTGATCGATTGATCGATCGATTGACTGATTGATTGATTGATTGATTGACACGTGGTGTCTAACAACCTAAAACCACCGCAAGATTATGAGACACCCTTTATGAAATATCTGGAAGCACCCAATACGCCATCATTCGACATTCATCGTAGAAGGATGGTACCCACTACAGGCCTGCTAGGCATCATGTGCATATTTTTGATTATGTGACTGATGACAGGGAGATTACGAGCGTTTCGTAATGGCTTGGAAGCATTCAAAGGCCAACTCGCTTCGAAATTCTCGTTGTGTGACACCTGGTTTTTACGTTACTCTTCTGAAACGCTCTCCTAAACATGTTGACACGTTTCCTTCACCGACATCGGGTCTGTTTGCAAATGGGATTTCAAGCCCCGTCATGGCTCTGCGGAGGTAGAATACTGGGCTGTGTGTTCGGAGAGAGTGGTAAATTATTTAGAGTACTCGGTACTCTACTATGAGAGAGCTGAAAGCCGTCCGGTGGGCCTGCTTCCAAACAGTCAGGATCTAACAGGCGACGACTAGTCTGGGCTACCACACAGAGGGACATTCCAACCTGACACATTATGTCTATGCCACACGATTCATCTAACCGACCAAAGTTTAAGCACTCGCTGAACGCCCCGCCATCTCGAACTGGTGGTTGCGTTGAAACTTGTCAACATCGTTGATCAACAAACAAATATTACGCATATCTGAGGCAAAACATCAATACGTAAGTATTAGGTGGTGTGTTCCTTTACAATAAAATACACAGATACGTAATTCTAAAAAAACGTAGGGTTTCTTACGCTGCGCTGAAAATGCAACGCTATGTGCGAAAGAATGTCGACAAAAGACTTTCGGCAATGTTTGCAGTGAAGTGCGCAGATACGCGGCAATTTTTTTTTAAATCTTATTTCGAGCGATAGCGGTTACGGAAACCGGCTGCGGCGGTGCAACACTACGGCGCCAAATACGGCTGTTGTTGTGATCTCATAAAGCGTTCTGCGTAAAGTAGAAATTTGTTTAAATTTGTTTAAATTATACAGAGCGACGAGAACCGGCGTGTTTTTGGGAAGCCGCTTCGAGAAGAGCCGGCCTTTGTTCGTTGAGAACCGGAACACGTGCCGGCATCCACGAAAAACGCAGGCCGGTTACGGGAAAGCACATAATGCACGCGAATCTCGACAACGCGCGCACACAGTGGTCGGAACCGGGCTATAATTAGTAGCGGCCCCTTCAGTGAAGCGACGCAACTGTTCGCAGTGCGTTCCGTCGAAAGAACTTTTCGTCCGCCCTCCCCGTGCAGTAATGGCGGCCAGTGGTGAGCAGCACTGCTCGACTGCAGCTTATCAAGCTGCACAGCACACTGCAATTCGAGGGAAGCTTGCATTACTTCGCGAGTGCCGCAGCTGCAGTATGTGTGGCCACCAAATGAGTTTTAAAAATATGACTGCTTCACGTTAGTGACGCTAAGCCTGAAGGAAAAGCACAGCTGGGTGGTCTTCCTCGGTTCCGTTTATTTTAAAGACAGCAGTCTTTTTTTTGGCATACTTCGTCGCAGAAGTTTTGGTCTGTCTGTCTGTGTCTGTATGTGTCTGTATGTGTCTGTCTGTCTGTCTGTCTGTCTGTCTGTCTGTCTGTCTGTCTGTCTGTCTGTCTGTCACTCGACTCAGCCAGCACAGCCAAACTTGAAACCCTTGCAGAGGGACCGCCCATCTTGATCTCCTGGTTGCATTCACAAACTAGTGAACATTGTCAATCGAAAATAAACTACTATGTATATTCGGGCGCACCGTCAACACGCGAGTATTAAGAAGCAGGTTACTTTAATTTTAAAATACATACATACTTATTGCAAACGCCATAAAAATCAATGAAGTCAACCTGGCAGACAGTTACCATCGATCGTAGCTGTTATTCTTTGATTCCACAAAGCATTTACGCAGCCATGCGTAAGCAGCCACTTTCTGCTCACTGCCACGACTCTGATGACAATGATGGTGGTTGCCGCCCTCTTTATAATACAGCGAACGGGTATTCAGATCACAACAAGAGCCCGGTGAATGAAAGAGCGGGAGTTTCTTACTCTTCGCTATAACTACACGGTGCTGTCAGCTGCTCTGCGTTCTGGAAAACTTTCGTTTCTTGGCGTTACTGCCAGATAGCGTCCATGTGTCACGGAGAATTTCTGGACATAAGACTTTTCAGGCCCTTCGCAGTGAATCACGCAGATAAGAGTCCAATTTCTTTAGGGGCGAAGCTCCTGTTTAGAAAAAGTTTATTTTCTCATGGGACACAACAAAGCTAAGGGACAAGCGTCTGTATAACAGGCACAATAACAAACAAAAGACAAAGCACAACATACATTACTCATTTAAACAAAAGTGTCCAAGTCCGTAGGATGTCCATAGTCCATAGTACTAATAACTATACATACACTATGTAAATGCACTAATCACAATATGGACAATGTTCATGATGATATATGTGCAGAATTTACAAGACTTGGTGAAGTTGTTAGAAAATATTACCTTAAAGCGGCACCCGTTCGTCCCTCGTAGTAGTATAGTAGTAGTCACAGTGTGTAACCAGTCTTAGATTTTGACCCTAAAGGTTGTGCCGGTGGGCATTGCTTCTGTGCGTTGTTGAACAATAAAAAAAAATCGCAGCGTGCGCGTTAACTAAAAGCCGAATTCTTCTGTCTCTCATTACCCCTTAGCAGCCATTGGCATGTACATTGAGCACTATCTGACAAGAAAGGGTTGCTACGTTATACTCGCTGGGTGTAACCTCCTTGGCTTTAGAAAGGTTTAACGAGCGTTGGGCCGCAAAGCCATGAATACAGTGATCTAGTATATACCATGAAGTCGAGGTGGTTAAAGGTGGGAAGTAGACACGAAGCGCTAGCCGTAAGAAAGTGTGCGTATGCCTCCTCTCGTTCAGTCCTTGGAATGTCCGCTGAATGGCGGTGCTTCTATATGTTGGATATAACGATGAAAAGATGCGAGATGGTGGTACTTGGAGTGTTGACCAGATGAACGAACGGACACACAGACAGATGCATATACGGACGCACGGATGGCTGCATGGACGGATGGACTCATGAACGGACGCAGGAGCGGATGCATGGACGAACGCAGGGATGGACGCATAGATGGACGTGCGGACGCACGAACAGACGCACGTACAGATGGAAGCACGGGTGGCCATACAGACGCGTGCATGGACGGAAGCAAGAACGAATGGACGGAAGAATGCTTCGCCCCACTCCCCATCATTCACTCCGTGGATATGCTGCCATTTTTGTGTTTTGTTTTTTCATTAAGCGCTCTCTCGTCGACAGAGAGATTTATTTTCCTTCCTTCTCTTTAATGGAACAATATGTCTGATTTGACGCCCCAAAATCACGATATGATCATGAGAGACGCCGTAGTGGAGGCCTCAGAAAATTTTGACCATCTGCCGTTCTTTAACAAGCAACTGCCATCGCACAGTACATGGGCATCTACCATTTCGCCTCCTTCGAAGTCGCGGGAAGACCGCAACTAACGGCAAATCTGTCTTCTCCTCGTGGTGCACGTAAACAACTATGTAATCGAAGACGAGAGAATGGTCGTCCAGTGACTCAGGCAGTGACTCAGGTAGTGAATGTACAGTTGGCAAACTCGACATCTGTCTTGACTCGACGCGATAATGCACGTTGCAGTGGAGCTGGCGTGCACACGCTCAGCGACGAAAACTTTTAAGGCGAAATAATGTATGTTTTACGTGTTGTCTGACTCTGGTGCGGGGAACGTTTACACTGCATACCAAGTTAACGATAAATGTTCCTTTTGCGATGTCTTCAAATCGTGCCAATACTACTCCTTCAAAACTAACCATGCAAACTCGAGCAGACAAAGATACGGCTCTGGGGAAATGTACCGGTCAAGTGTGTATTTTGTATGCGCCCTTTTTTAATTGATTAATGCCCTCTAGATCACTAACAAAGTTTTAAGGACTGCAAGGCTACCACGGCGGCTTCCGCGTCGGCACTTCTGCTATACGAGTTTTCAACGTTGCGGCGGTAAAGATCGGCCAGCAACGCAGTCTTCAATCATAATTTAAAGAAAGGCCGCGAAATTTGCTCCCAATATCCATGAAGCCAAAATGATTTAAGACAAGTCCGCCCTACTCATACCCAATAGGTGTAATTATTAGAATCGAGTCCTTTTTTTTTTAGCTTTTCGTTCTCAATCATCGCGTGACGGAACGACCGTCGCGTTTATCTGTATCTCTCACCTCCTTCTTTACGCTTTTATTATTATTATTTTTTGTTGCACGGCGTCAACGCGGGCTACCGTCCGGCGGCATTGTGCTGCTGTCGGCGTTGAAGCGTACTACTTACGCGCCACGCCACAAGCCCATTATACAGCGGGATAAATTACCGAGGCATCACCGCCCGTACGGTGTTCAGCTATCCGTACCTCTTTAAAAACACGTGAAGCGAAACGAAAATATACCTAGACATGTAGTGCAAAAATCGAAAAGATCAGCGCGTCAGGCTTAGGTATACGGCTGCGTGCAGTGGCGCGAGAAAATTGAACAGGGACCATCGTCGTTCCGGTCGCCCTCGCCTCCCTGAAAGGTAACCCAGGTGCAGGTCAACCGCTTTGATCCAACGCGTCGTTCTCTTTCTTTTTCTCTTTCAATTTCGGTCGAAATAGTTTCACAATGCAGTTAAATGCAAGAAATGTCCCCGATACTTTTCATGGATTCAAACTTACACACACACACACACACACACACACACACACACACACACACACACACACACACACACACACACACACACACACGCACACACACACACACACACACACACACACACACACTTGTTGTTGTTGTTTATTCAAAAATAGATACTTTTTTTATGAATACATGTTTTTTCATGTCGAATGAACAATCGGAGGTCCCAAAGTGAAAACTGTCAGGGGGACCTCCTAACAAAAAGTAAAAAAAGGATTAGCTTTTTAGTCAGCAAACAGCGCTGAAATCACAGCAATATTTAAAACAAAATAGTGCAAAAACGTAGGGCCATATGAGCAATAGTGACAATGTGCTTGAAACAAAGAAACCCAAAAGAAAACATATAAGTCATAAGTCATTGAACAATAAGACCTTCAAGCGCTTACTAAAGGAGTACATTGAGCATGATTTAAGATCGACAGGCAGCATGTTTCACAGTGTTATGCGTGAAAATCTTGCCGTCATTTGACCATAGTTGGTACGTACTTTAGGTAGAAGTAGTATACGGTTAGCTGAAAACCTCGTGTTGTTAGTATTTACAAGAGTAACTCTCGAGAAACTGGAATTGTGTAATTCATTATTAAGGATACGAAACATGATCATTAGAATTTTGTAGCTAAAGAGTTTATGCAGAGGTAAAATGTTCATGTTGCTAAAAGGGGGGGGGGGGGGCTGACGGTGATGAAAATGGTTTGAAAGTAATAAGTCTCAAAGCTTGCTTCTGTAATCGTTCTAGATGATTTACATGTGACCAATATGTATTACTTACAGACAGACAGACAGACAGACAGACAGACAGACAGACAGACAGACAGAGGGATAGACAGACAGAGGGATAGATAGATAGATAGATAGATAGATAGATAGATAGATAGATAGATAGATAGATAGATAGATAGATAGATAGATAGATAGATAGATAGATAGATAGATAGATAGATAGATAGATAGATAGATAGATAGATAGATAGATAGATAGATAGATAGATAGATAGATAGATAGATAGATAGATAGATAGATAGATAGATAGATAGATAGATAGATAGATAGATAGATAGATAGATAGATAGATAGATAGATAGATAGATAGATAGATAGATAGATAGATAGATAGAGTTGTACATGTCCAAACCGCGATATGATAGGCAGGCGGACCAAAATTTCTGCGTACAAGTATCCCAAGAAAGACTGACTTTAAAAAAACAATTGTGTATGGCGGCACCACTGATTGCTAATCAGAATTTCCCTTGCCTCAAATAGTCACATCGAAGGGTACCTGCAACTCTTTTTTGCCCTTCAACAAAACTTTTCAACAAAACAACAAAAATTCGCCGGCACTTGTATGACGCAAGAACAAAGTCTAAAAAGCAAGCCAGCTGTACGACAAAAAATAAATTAGGAAAAGAGGCGCCCAGCCGGAAAGGTCGTAGTTCGCTTCTTACGCCATCCAGCCTGCGTGCATAATCAGGGTACAGCAGACAGGAGAAAATAAGTTTCCTGGCTTCAATTTAATCCCCATGTCTCGTCCCCACCCCATATGCATTTATATATGTACATTTTTTACGAAAGCTGAGGTGACGGAGCACAATTTCGTTACGTCATCTGTCAGTCTCTCGGGATTAGCTCCCTCGATTATGAACTACCACTGTGCTGTGCAAAGAACTTAAGCTTTGACACTTAAGTATCCTTTTCGTAATAATGATCACTGCAGGTGTATCACGTCCCGAAGCAACGACATGATTACGAGAGTGGGGGCGGGGGGCGGCTCCAGAGGACTTCGACTAACGTGCACCGAAGAAAGCACACAGACATCTAGCGTTTTGCCTGCGTGGAAACTCCGCGACCTTCGAGTCGACAGTCGATCACATTAACTGCCATCAAAAGCCGCGGCCGGCTACTCTGCATGCTTGCTGTCTTCTCTCGTTTTTCTTTCTCGGTCTGAGTAGCACCGCGAAGACTTCGTTAAGCAATGCATATGAGCTCTCCCTATAGGTTACATTCTGCTAAACGGACGCACATAATACACTCAACGAAGCGCTCTGACGATTCGCTCGTAAATAACGGCGCACGCAGTTCAAAAATCCAGGCGTTACGAAACATGGGCTGACATGTCGGGACAAGCTGGCGAAACAGGCATGGCTTCACGATGCTTGATACGTACGCAGCGCATTTTGGAGAGCAACTTTGGCCGAGCGCGCAGGTGGCCGTTCTACACTTTTCTACGCATACATTTTTTCTTTCCTTTTATCTCTCGGACTCGTACCTTACCATGTAGTATCGCCATGAGTAGTTTCTCTCTGTCTCTCTCTCCATACTGTAGTGACATTCCCACCTCCCTAGGAGGCGCCAGCGACGCAGAACGCTGCGCGAGGGGCTCGCAAGGTGAAAGTGCTGCCTGGTGTACCCAGCAGCAGGAACAAGCATTCTCGCGTCGCACTAATGGATTGGCCTCCGACGAACGTGACGCGACGCATTAGCTGGGGGAAATGAGCGAAATCAACGACACACACACGAACTGTAGCGCGGCAAAATGATGCGCATGCACACGTTTCGTCGCGGGCCCATGTCGGCGAGTTATATGTAGGGGGGGGGGGGGGAGGTATGTAACCGTTCACTACACGCGCTGGCCTCGGTGCAAAACACCCCTCTGTCTTTCTTCCTTTTTTACTCCTATCCCAAATGCCCCGCTCCCAACTGACAGACCTCGTTTTCCAGCGTAGGAACTTTAACCCGTGGAAAGACAGTGTGTAAGATTGTGCAGCTCGAGCCTTAGGACATCGTTCATAGCCAAAAAGCGCGGAGAGATGGCGTGTTCATAAGCTGTAAATCAAAGCACACGTATGTGGCCTATAACTTAACAGATCCACGCAAAATAAAATAAAAAATGTACTGTTTATCGGATGAACTGTCCGGTGCAAGAAGAAATGTACAAACGCGTACAGTGCACTCAAATAGCAAGGTGAAATGAGAGTAAATGAGTGTGAGAGTGTGTGAGTGTGGGTGAGTGGAGTGAGCGTGAGTGAGCGGGCGAGTGAGTGAGTAGAATGGGTGAGAGTGATTGTGAGTGAGTCGAGTGAGTGAGAGTGAGTGTTGGCGTGTGTGAATGAAGAAGTGATTAAGCGGAGTGAATGGAGTGAGTGATAGTGAGTGTGACGAGTGTGAATAAGTGAGTGGGTGCGAGTAAGTGGAATGAGTGATTGTGGGTGAGTGAGATGAGTGTGTGAGTGAGTGAGGATGACTGAGTGAAGTGAGTATGCGTGCGTGCCGGTATTGGCGCTTTTCACAATCTTTTTTACTAACTGTTATCTTCCTCTAAACCGGGAATCTTACCGTCATTCCGGTGCTTAAAAGCACAACACTTCAACTGCTGCCGGCAAATGCTCATGATATGGCTTCATATCAAGGCGACAGCGAAACGCGGATATGTGGAATGGCAAGTGCCCTTCCACCCCCTTCTTCCAAGATCGGACTGCTACATCAGAAACGTCTGGATCTGGTCCTGCACAAGGCAACAGCCGAGAGACCATCCATTATAAGAAAACGGCGCCTACAAATACACACCTATGAGGGCCGAATTTCTGAAAGTTGGTCAGCGCTAATTACTGTGTGTGTGTGTGTGTGTGTGTGTGTGTGTGTGTGTGTGTGTGTGTGTGTGTGTGTGTGTGTGTGTGTGTGTGTGTGTGCGTGTGTGGGTGGGTGCGTGCGTGCGTGCGCGACACCACTACTTAAATTTGCGTCATAAAAGCGCCATTTAAATGGTCAATTTCATCTTAACGAGGGTATCCCATCTACCTGCGCACCCATACCCACCGGACAAAACATCCTCTGGTTCAATGATCTTCGACCTTAACGGCTCTCTTTTCTGGAGTATCCTGAATCTACAGCGTCGTAAATACTTCGTATAGACCCAAAGGAAGCGGCTTCACGAACACTTTCTCCGCGATCCTCTAGATTCTTGATCCGTGTTTCTGTTGGCTCAGCTTACTCTAATTACTACGCATTTACTTAAGCGGCAATGGCCCTGCGAGAAAAACTTTGTTAAGCCACGTTTTCCAGCGCTGCCCACTGAAAAAAGAAAGAGAGAGGCAGAGAAACGAAAAACACTGGGTGAGCACGCTTTCCTCCATAGGCGTCAAGCTGCCATTTTACGGTTTATACTTCCCACTTCAAGGGTCATACGATCAAAATTTTCTCCAGCCTTTCCTTTATTCTTTCGCATTCTTTTTTCGCCTATCGATCCTGCCACTCGACTGGGAAGTCAAACTCGACGAACTTCCCTGCGATTGTGTGTTGTTTGCTTCGTTGACCCTCGTTCACCTCATTTTTTTACTTTTTATTTTTATTGTTTTCGAACATGAGCATTTTATCAGTCCGCTCTCTTTTTCATCTGCCACACTCGATTCACGCCGTTCGATCGACGCGTGCGCGTTCAAGCAGCTCTCTGTCGACAAATGATAGCGTCAAGAGAGAGATAAGCCGACGCAGTAAAAGAAAAAAAAAGAAAGAGAGAGCGAAAAAGAAAGAAGGAAGGAAAGTTAAAAAAAGAAAGAAAAACGCGCCATTCACACTTGGTGGTCGCGCGCGTGTGCGTCGTTGTTTTTCTTGCATAGCTCGACCCACGAAACCCTCCTCGTTAGAACTGTGCCGCACATGGGAATGCTGCCAGCTACGGCTATCACTGTAAAAAAAAAAAAAAAGATTACTCATGCATGTACTCAACAGCGTCCCAAATGGCGGAGACGTACAGTTTGCTCTCTTTTTTTCTATTTTCACCTATGAAACTTGCACTAGATTGTATGCGACCCGTCAGTATAAGATACAAGCTCTTATCTTAGTATTTGGTTTATAGACTTCCACACGTGCAGACGGTATAACTGAACTCAGTGTGAGGTACCGCTCGTGTTGGCTCTCTGCGGGCATCGCCTGTAGGTGTAAAACAGCACAGTATACACGAGGCGGGTTCAAAAAGAAGCCGAAATATTTCAATAGAGCGGCAACCACCAGAGGGAGCGCTGTGCAGCTACTAATCGCACGTAAGGGCAAGCTTAAACAAGAAACTATGATTTGCCGCGATCCCCTCTGACCATTAGTTCGCGAGCTACAGCCGTTAAAGTGAGCATATGGACCATATGTTCTTCGGATTAGTACCAAAGTGACAATGAGAGCTGGAAGAACAACGCGTGTACTTGAAGTTCTGCTACAAACTTGGAAAATACTTTGAAAAACACATTTCAGTTGCTCAGTCAAGCATACGAAAAATACTCTGCGAGTCGCACGCAGTGCTGTGAGTGGTTCAAGCGCATTGAACACGGTAGAGTGTCGGTCGGTGACGGTCCAAAGCCTGAACGACCTTCCACAACAACAGATGATGACCACAACGAGAGCTCGTGCTGTGATTCGAAGCAATCTTCGTCAGACTGTTAGAGAAGCTGCTGCCGAAGTGGGTATTATAGCGTGGAATAGTGCCATTACAATTCTATTTCTTCTATCCTGAACATAAAACCAAATTGAAAGGACGCCATTTCCAAACCATATAGAGGAGATCCAGGACAATGCCAGAAGAGACCACCTGCGGGCCATTCTATAAAGAACGTTTCAGGGGGCTTTCCTAAAATGGAAGAAACGGTGGGAACCATGTATTGATGGTAGAGGGGAGTAGTTTCAAAGAAGAAATTCTCAAGAGGTGGTACCACAAGAAGTAAAAGTGCCATGGAACGATTTCCATTTTTTTTCGAACACCCCTCATACAAACATGTGCGGGGCGATGACGTTTATGTGTTTACTCTGACAACGGGGGTACTTCGCCTCAGTCAAGTTAAATGTTTGCTTATCTTGAGCATTATCTTCCCTAGTTCAAAAAATATTCATCAATCATTTCACAAAACCAAGAGCTTTAAACTCACTCATAAGCATGAACTTAAGAATAAACCTGGGCATTAAAATAAGCTGTACACAGCGCATGAAATAACTACGGGTTTCCATGATATGATAGCTAGGTATACCGTTGTGGGAGAGCTCCGGTTCAATACTGACTATCTAGAGTTCCGTGCGTGCCCAAATGCAAGCACACAGTTCCTTTTAATTACGGCGACATTTAAATTTCGCCCGATTTCACCCGGTCATGGTGGTGACAGCCATTGACCAGAAATCAAACTCGCGTCATTGACCTCAGCAGCGTCACAGCTAGGGTCTAAGGTAAGCACGGTGGGGTGATCGACGCCCAGCGCACCATAAAGAGCAAACCTCATAAGCGCGAAAATGCACGCGACAGCGACGAGCGATGCTATGAGCGACGAAACAGGGCGTTCGCGCGACGTGTCACGTGCTCGTTTTCGCGCCATCGCTCGGTTCTCCAGATTTGGAAACCGTCGCTCATCGCCCGGAAGTGCTGGGCTCAAGCAGCCAATAGCGAAAAACCGGAAAAGACGAAGACTACATAGATGCACGCGACCCTGCCCGAGTCACGTATGCGCAACATGAATTGACGCAATGTTTACGCACGTGCATATAAAAAAAAAAGTGCTGCGAGGCATTCGTAAACACTTTCCGTTCCATTACAGAACAACATATCATATTTTTAAATTGCATACCGCTCACTACGCGGTTTTCTTAGTGCGAGTAGAGGGCCTCATGTCAGCAACAGTGGAATTCGCTCGCCGAAGCCGTCGCGTGAATGAGGTTTGCCTGCGCTAGCGACTGATCGCGCGAAGACGATCTACGTCGCGTCACTCGTCGCTGTCGCGTGCATTTTCGCGCTTATGGAGTTTGGGCTTAACTAAATGCTCAGCGCGGCGCTGGTATAGGGAGCCTTCGTGTGCGCGCCGGCGCTGTTAGAAAGCGGAGGCGCGCGCACATGAAGTCTCCCTATGCGCTGGCGAGCGGCTGCGACAGACGTGATTGCGGCGGTATACGGTGCATCAGAAAAACAAAGACGCTCACGGATTAAAAAAAAGTAAACACCAACGCAAAAAGTACGCGTGCACTGTCAATTCTCAGCATTGCACCCGCGACTTTGGTGAGGCCATATGGCCGCGAGCACGTCCACCGGCGATTACAGCGCGTGCTGGCACCAGCGGGGCTGCGACCTAAACGGAGCGGATGAACGACGACAATTGTGCGTGCAAGACGAACAAAAATTGGGGGCACCCTTACGCTTCGCCTTTAGGAGGTGAACGCGATAGCATTATTCTGTTCCTTGTGCGTACTTCAAACACTTACCCCCGTATTCACAAACGCTCCTCGACTCGACTTCCACCCTTCACTTGACAGCGTTCAGCACTGCGCCACCGCTCGGCTGAAAATGACGCTGCGCTACTCAAGATTCGCAGCAGATTATCGCTGATGTGCAATGACTTGCCGTGCCTAGAGATGGCGCTCCCATCGGCTTTCTCAGGTGAAGGTGAAGCGTTGAGTGAAGGGACGTTCTAGAATACGGGGGTTAGTGTATGGAATCTTTTCGAACTTGCTATGCCCCCACTACGAGGCTTTAAGGATGCAGTAGCATGTGCATTACAACAATGAAGCCATTATGATAATCCCATGTTCTGACGCCCGACAGCAATGTACGCTTGTACCGCGCATTATTCCTGCAATACTTCGTGGTGTATTGTGAAGCATGTATAGAGGACGCGTGTGTTTGTGAAGCACGAAAGTTCCTTTCACTGCAAACTTGAGCAGGAAAACTATGCGGTTACGACACAAAGTCAAATAATTTTCGCATAAGCGTTCGGAAGGTGGCCGAGTTTGTTCAGACAGCTAAGCGAGATATTCGTTAGCTCCTGCAACACAGTTGCGCACGAAATGTAAAGTTTATTTCAAGTTTAATTCGTATGAGTGCACATTCGCGATTATAAAAATGACGCCGCATCGAACACAACCTTGGAAAACTAAATTGTTTAGTGCTATGCTAGAAACTCGCAGGCATACCTTGCGCACTTACGTAGAACGACTATCGGAGGCGAAAACCGTCACCTTCTATTCTGTTTTCTTCTCCTCTCAGTCGATTTTATGCACCAAGCGACACTGCCCGTGATGATGTCACCAGGTGACGTCACCGGAACTGTCGTAATGTGTAATATTTATTTCGTTAAGCGCGGGACTAAAACGACGTGGACGAAACATGGGGTTAAAACGCGCTCACGGCAACGTCGCCATACAACTGGTTCGCGATTGTAACGTCATGACGATCATCTCATAAATAACCACGTCATGACGTCATGCCGTCACGTGGCTTTTTGTACATCTTCGTACAGATGCCCACGGTTACACGTTTGATGAGACATCTAAGGCGTTTAACGAAAAACAAAAAATGGCCCTGTATCTGCATATTAATCTGCGAATGTTGCCGACAGACGATAGTCTTGCGTGTGGAGAGAGTGAACAAAACATTTATTTGATGTTCTGCGCAAGAAAATCGGCGAGTGGCATTCCGGAGGCGCTGCGTTAGAGTGCCTCGAGCGGGCAGCGGAGGCTCGCGAGCGCCTCAAGTCATGTCACACGTGAGCCATGAGCGCCGTCTGGCAGTTTCTTTTGGAAAACAAAGCGCGTGGCCGTGCGCGCCCGTCTCAGAGGGGACAAGGTGTAGAACGCGAGGCGACGGGTAGGTGCCACCACCATCTCGTCTTAGCAAAGCGTTGGAAACACTCCCCGTTCCGTGCAAGCCTTGCATGGTAAGCGCAGCGTGATAAGCGTTACGGTCCTTAAAGTTACTTATGTATGCGTTTTCTAGTAAGAGATGCATATGCAGAACATATGCGTGTTGTTATGGTGCCCCAGACATGCGCAATAATTGCTTTTTAATTGACAATTGCACAAGCACAAACGCTCAACCTTGAGCAACATTGGTGGTCGCTGCGGATGTAGTCGACCGTTTGAAGTACCCGATGCCGGTAAGAGTGGGCAAACAGACAAATGTACAGACAGACAGACATATAGACAGACAGACAGACAGACAGACAAACCAAAATTTTTGCGTCGAAGGTATCAAGGAAGACTATCGTCTTTAAATGTACGGCCACTCCATTCATCGGGATACATCGCGCGCGCGATTGCAGGCGCGCCAAAGCAGCGCATGCACGGCACGTTGCCCCGGTTACGGTAGTGCCAGTGTTTGTTAAGAACGGACCCGAAACGCAGCGGGGCAAACACAAACAAACTAGCATCGACCGCCAACCCAGCGCTAGCCAGCGGGGGGCAAACAAAAGGCCAGGCCTCACGGCGTAGAATCATTGGCGAACTGTAAACGGCGCGTGCGCGCAAAAAAGAAACAGCAGGTGGAGCTAGAGAGGAATGGGGGAGACGGCCAGCGACGACAACAGAGCCACGTGTCAACACGGACGTGAGGCGATGAGCGACATCGGCCAGGCACGGTTAGGATGAGGCCACCAGGGTTGAGAGCCACGAGTACACACGTGCAGGTGAAGAAGAGAAGGTGTGTGCCGTTTCGAAAAAGGGGAAGTCAGGTAGCGTAAGCTTCTCCGCGTATTGGAAACCATATTGTATTGCGAAGGTAACTTTCGCGCCACCATATAAAACAAAGTGCAGAGTGCCGAGTGGGACGGTGAAGAAACTGCAGATAAAGACTCCGCAGCGTGTTATATACGGAAGAGAAAAATTATAAGCATTGCGGGACGACGGCTCAAGTGGACAACTGCAAGACGGCAGGGAGGATCGAAGAATGTGCGGATGTAGCCGATATTCTGGTCGACATTAAGAAATAGGTAAATGTAAACCTGGTGGGAAGATGCGATGACCGGTGGTCTGCTAAAGCGGGCGGAACGAGTAATACTTAAGGGATGGAAAACGGCGCAGAGGGCGGCAGAGGATTATAAGTGGACTAATAAAATCCAATTTTTAAAAACAAAAAAAATGTTGAAAAGTGCGAGCTGTAATTCGATTTTCGCGGGCGAAACGGTGCACGAGCTTTGGAAATTAATAGCGATCTGATCCTAGTTTATGGACCTGTAGTGATGAGAGAAGGAAAGGTCCCAAATTGCACCGATACCAGGACTTTGCGGACGTGGCCCTTCCTTCGAGCTCTTTCTTTCTCAGAAGCGAAGCTCCTTAAAGGCTCTCTCACTACGTACGTTCACGCCGCTGTCGTAGCCTGCCGTCGAACTGAAACAAAGGTATTACTTTTACCGTACATAGAGTTTTCGTAGCTCGCATATATGTTTAAAATAGACCATGCTCTGTCCGTTCATCTGTCTATCCGTCCGCCTGTTTATGCATCCGTGCGTGTATACGTCAGTCCGTGCATCCATCCGTCCATACGCGCATGTGTCCATGTATCCGTCCGTCCACCTGTCCGTCCTTTATACTATAGTCAATGATAATGCTACGTGGGGCTTAACGCCCCAAAACCACCATATAATTATGAGAGATACCGTATTGGAGGGCTCCAGAAATTTCGACCACCTGGAGTTTTTTAACGTGCACCCAAACCTGAGCACACGGGCCTACAACATTTCGGCCTCCGTCGGAAATGCAGCCGCCGCAGCCGCGATTCGATCCCACGACCTGCGGGTCTCTATACTATAGTCGGCGACTTCAGCGCATGCATTATGGACCTTAAAACCTTGCTTCGCTCAATCATCAGCGTTCACTTTGTGGATCCGTAGTAATTTCGTTTATTCCCCCATGCCCCATTATAAACTGAAGGATAAAAAACCCCGATCGCTTGTATTCGAATCACCATACAGTGCATGTAGTTCCTCTTACGGGAGGTTTTCAGATGCCTAAAATGGGAAGAGTTAGCAATGTGAGTTAATGGAGAGTACTTAGTAACCCGCGCTTCGCTGATGACATTGCATTGCTGAGTAACTCGGGGAACAAATTGCAATCCACGATGATGGTGAATGAATGAATGAATAAACTTTATTTAAAGTTCCCGCAGTTTTCACCGGGCGAGGTGGGGAAAGAGGGGATGAACCCCTGTCCCTTCTCACTATCCGTCGATCATGATGGCGGTGCCTCAGGTGACCGCTCGAAGTCCTTGGACCCGGGCGGCATCTCCAGTTTGCCGGACGGCCCAAAGCTGGTCGGTCAGCTCGTCACTGGTCAGTGACGCCGCCGATCGGCAACGGTGACCGCAGTTGCGACGGAGGCCGGCCCTTGCCCTCGCGCGGTGGTGGCAGGCACAATTGGCCTCGGAGTTCGTCCCTGCCTAACATGCCTCGCGAAGGAAGCGGTGGCAATGACGTCGTCTTTTTCAGCACACTTCCAAAGCATGTGCCGCTGTGTGGCCCTTTCCCCGCACGCTTTACCAGCGTCCGTCGGGTATAGGTGAAGAAACGAATATTTATTGTCCCGAAACAGCTTTCCCGAGCTCTTGAGCTCAGGGTACTCTAGGTGGGAGGGTCGCCCATACCAGGAATCCTCCGGCTGAAACCGCTTCCCGGGCCCTGGCGACGAGTCCTCGTCGGTGGTCCATGTCCCGTGCGGCGATCTGAGTCGCCCACGTATCGGCAAGCGGATTGACACGTGCGCTCGTTGCGGGCTTGGTATTGTCATCTTCGTGGCGCCACGGGCACTCGAGTATTAAGGGTGCCAGTGTGTCTGGCACGTCGCATATCGGCCAATTGTAGATGTATAGGATAACTGAATTAGACAAGGAGAGCAGAATTATAGGTCTCAACATTAATCTGCGGGAAACGAAGGTAATGTACAACAAGGTCAGAAGAGAACAGCGCTTCGAGATAGGTAGCAGTGCACTTGAAGTTGTAAAAGAGTATACCACTAACCGCGGAGCCGAACCATGAGATTGAAGTAACTAGAAGGATAAGAATGGGTGGAGTACGTTCGGCGAGCACTCTCATATCGTGAATGGTAGATTGCCACTTATCCCTCAAGGGAAAGGTACATAACAGCTGTAAAGTACCGGTACTTACCTACGGAGAGGAAACCAGGAGGATTACAAAAGGGGGTTGAACTTAAGTTGAGGACAACGCAGCGAGCAATGGAAAGGAAAGTGGTAGGTTTAACCCTAAGAGACAATAAGAAAGAAAACTGTGTCAGGGAACAAACGGATGTTAAGGACATCATAGTCGAAATCCAGAAGAAGAATTGGTCATGGGCAGGGCCCGTAGAGCGAAGGCAGAATAACCGTTGGTCATTAAAAGTAACTGACTGGATTTCCAGAGAAGACAAGCGGGTAAAGGGGAGACAGAAAGTTGGGTGGGCCGATGAGATCGGGAAGTTTGCGGGTACAAAGTAGCAGCAGCCAGCACAGGGCCGAGTTTACTGGCGGAACATGAAAGAGGCATTTGTCCTGCAGAGGACGTACACAGGCTGACAATGATAACATTTAATTAGAATTTAACCATGTCACTGGATCGATAATGACACGTTAGGTGTCGCCATTCACAGTTCCGTTTCCTGGTCGGGACGAATGCTTCGCGCATTGTGTTCCTCTTCGATCAAAGCGTACCGAGCGGGGCAGAACAGGTATCGATGGAAAAGCGACCCGACGTCAGGGCGTTAATCGAAAACGCCCGACCAGGGAGAGCGGAGGCGATCATTGTCTCTCAATGGTGTCAGATGGGCGCGCCCCGTTCATCGCAACAATGTGCCGTCGCGGGAGCCATGTTTTTTCCCTCTTATCTTTTTTTTAATGCACAGAACTATGAAAACTTGTCGTAACAAAGAAAACAAATACAGTAGTATTACTGTATCGACCTGATCGCTGCAGCGCGCACTCAATCTACTCAGAAACTTAAAGCTAGACGTTCTGTTGTTTTTTTTGTTCGTTTGTTTGTTTGTTTTGAAATAGAGCCCGATACGTAGACAGGAACATGAAAGAAAGGGACAAGCTCTTGTCCCTGTCTTTCCTGTTCTTGTCTACGTATCGATCTCATATTTCAAACCATCCTGTATCACCAACTCTGCCAATAAACTATTTTGTTTGTTCGTTCCTTCGTTATTATTAACAAAAATAAGTGGAATTTTTTCGAGGGTCTCGTTTCGTTGATACACACAACCGAATGAGTTCAAGAGACAATTAGCTCAATTATGCCCCCTTCCTATTTCCCCAGCGTAGGGTAGCGAACCGGGCATGTGCCTGCTTAACCTCCCTGCCTTCCCTCTTGTTGTTTATCCCCCCCCCCTTAGCTCAAGGAAATCATAGGGGCAATAACAGTGGTCCTTAACTCTAGTGCAGTAATTATGACGCGTATTGAAATGAATTAATGTCAATGAAAGCATACTCTCTCCGTTGGTGGGATCCGAACCCGCCAGCCTGGAATTACGCCACCGGTGCTCTGCCATACCAGCTACGACGGAAGGCACTTGCCCGCCTACTTCGTTGGATATTTTTGTACGTGTAATCTCTGCGAGTGTGTTATTAGCCGGCATCGCTCACAGCCAATGCGGCGACTCAATGAGGAAACTGTGAGGCCCTTCCTCTGCTAATACGAGTGAAGGTGGATTCGAACGCTTTGCGGTGTTACTGTGAGCCCACTGGCGGGGAACCCGCGGATAACCGGAAACATTGTATTGCCTATTTGTACTCACAAACTTGTTTCGTTATTCTTGTTTTTTACCACTCCCCTCTGTAATGTCTGTCGACCCTGATGGTAAATAAATAAGTGCGAGTTCCTATCCACAACAATAGGAGAAGTACAATGTGATCTAGTTATGCACCTCATTAGTTGCAAGACGCAGTTCAATATGGTATCACTTTGATTACAACTAAAAAAAAGAACAATTGTGCTCGATATTTGGTTAACTACTAGGTGTATATTTTTCTTCCAGTAACAATGTTTGTGACACGTTTTTTTTCTTTACCTGCACTTGAGTCATTGTTGGTTTTACCAATTCACTTGTTTTCCTGTTTTGTCACTGTAACAGTTAATTAAGTAATTGTTGTTACAAAGATTTAAACAGCGTTGCGCAGCGTGGTGCTATCGGGTCTCCTCCTGCATATTTACCCTGTATGGTTTTCCTTTTCTGCACTATTGACTGAAAATAAACTTGCAACTTGAACTTGAAAGTCGAATCTCGGCAGAAGTTGCGATGCATTTGATGAACAAAGAGATGGGGTGGGTTTAGGTGTTCAGCGAACGACGCTTTCGCAAAAAGGCAGCTTTTGAGTCGGGAAAAAAGGTGCGTTAAGATTCGGGGTAAACTAGAACATATGTCTGGATTAAATATTCAACTTCGCACCGAATTCACAACCGCAAAGAGGGAAAAAAAAAACAAAACACATAGGCACTACGGGCGCTCGTGGTGTCTATGTGTTTTTATTCCTCTGTGTGGTTGTGAATTCGGCGCTAAGTTGACTATTTCATCCCAGACATAAATCAACTAGCCCAAAAGCGAGTTCTACTAGAACGTACGCCTTTCTGAAACTGATCACTAAGCTCGCTGGTTCTGCCAAGCCCCGCCAACGGCCCACTGGTGGCCTATAGCTCGTGAGCATGCTCTTGTACGCACACGAACCAGGCGATTACACAATTGTTTTAAAACCTTGCATTGCTGTTGTTGTTGGATTAACTTCATCTTGGTGCTGAGAACAAGCACGCTAGTCGCACGTGGGGACCGCACGCCAAGCCAATCGACCCCGACCCGTTTATACTTGAATGATTGTGAAAGCGAAGCTGTCAGATTAGCTGGTAAAAATGTCGATTGAGTGTCTGCAGTTTGATGGCACAGCTATATAGCCTTCCACGACAAAACGTCCAGTCCTTTACTATTCGCTGCATCTCGGGCCAGCTATAGGCGGCCCAGATTTGGTCGGCGAGCTCCGAGTTGTGGTGGGACTAGGCGCACCTCTTTGAGCCAACTTCGGAATTAATACTTTCTTTTGTATTTACTTTGCATTCCCAAAGTATGTGTTTCAGTGTACCTGGTTCTGTACCGCAGACCTTGCAGACGCTGTCATGGTGGGTCTCGGGGCATAATCTATGATAAGCTTGCGGGTTTAAATAAGTAATTCGTTGCGTGACTGATCCCAGTGGGAAACTGCCCAGCTCTAATTCTACTTCATAATCGTCAAACCGCGCCTCCGCGATTCAATGCAATTTCTTTTTTGTTGTTGTTGCTGTTGTTGTACACTGTGTTGAAACTTTATGAGCTTATGGCACATGCGCTGGTGGTACCGTGTGTTACACAATGATGAACACGTTTACATTTCCCAAGTAACATTGCTGAGCTACGCAGTACGCATTTGGAAGCGGGGCCCACGACGAGGCGGAAAGGCTATATAGGCCTAGCTATCCCTACGTGTCAGTTCGCTACGTCCTACTCCACGCCCCGAAAATCTAAACAACGTTTTTTTTTTTTTTTACGTTTCACTCTATTCTATTCCATTCCATAAGAACGTTAAACATTCGTGTCTAAGCAAACATATGCGAACGCGCTATCAGCTGCGAGTAATACAGGCAGCTCGGACAACCTTCTCATCTCTCTGCAACCTCTTTTCTCCCCTTTATACCTTCCCCAGTGCAGGGTAGCAAACCGGATGTGCGTCTGGTTAACCTCCCTGCCTTTCCTTGCATCTTTATCTCTCTCTCTCTCTCTCTCTCGGACAACAGTGCCATCGAGAAACACATCTCTGATGTTCGTTCGTGTAACAAAGCCAGAATATACGTCCGAGAACCAACTACAGCAGAAAAAAAACATACAGTACAATCATTTCGACTATACTTCCTTATGACTTAAGGTGAACGCGAAACCGCGAGGCAACTTCTCGCGCACGTCTGGTCCAGAGCAGCGGATACCTCCCCACAGACGGATTTGCGTGCATACGTCTATCAGCGGTCAGCGAAAGAACGGGCACCGAAGTGTAAACATCTCGTGCCGGCTCGAAGGGCCGTCGCGGGCCAGCGTATACTTACCGCGAATACTACGAGCGCTCGTGTTGCGAGAGGAGAAAGGGGAGCAGAAACGTGGCCCGAGGAAACAAACGCCCCTGTGTACTTTAGGTAAGATTAAGAGAAAAAAAAAGACCACGAAATTAGCTACGGAAAGGGGTGATGAAGCGTGATATCAGATATCGATTCTTGCGTTTGAACGTCTCGACGATGCGCAAAAAGGATCCAAGCACGAAGATCTCGGGGTCTTGTTTACACATGGGCATTGGCATCAATGTAATAATAATAATAATAATAATGATAATAATAATAATAATAATAATAATAATCCCCCAGAGTGGGTATGGGCCACATGCGGATGGAAGGTGACTGTGTTGTAATGCACGTGTTAAACACAATCGCATGTGTTCTACATTATAGCCACTCGTTTACTGTTACGTAACGATGCCAACAGCAAAATGGATATTAGCAACACCAGAAGCGGTAAGCTGATTGATATAAAGCGCTTGGTGTTCGCGAGAATGGTAGCCCTGAACACTGCCACATGAATCAACTTCAGCGGATGGCGTCCAAGTACAATAGACGTTAACCCGACGTGACGGCTGTGTCATAAAAGTGCTTACATAGTGTTTATAAAATTTGGATAGCTGGCACTGCAGCCACAATTGACGCTTGACAAACATTGGGGTCTATTTGAAAAGTAGCTGCAAGACCTGGCGTGGCTCTGTGCTTGAATATTTGATTGCCCTCAGACTGCTGGGGATCGATTCCTGCTGGGATTCTGACATTTATGATTTGCATTCGTCGGCTCAACGCCGCCGATGTGAGCTTTTTTCTTAACGGTTAAAATTACCCATGTCTGTTCTCACCATCCTGGGTATATATAAACTTTAAACGACCTGTGACACATACCCGCACACCAGCACATATACTCCCGCCGGCATGTACCCCTGTCGGGCGGCAACTCAGTTGGCCAACATCAGGCTGCAGCTAGTCAACCGTAGCCAGTGCTGCTAGTGTGCAAGCAAGTACGGTATGCCTCATGCAAACTACCCACTTTCTGCCGGCAATATTCACGCATCCAAAGAACGACGAGAAATGGTTGCTGCCAAATGCACGTCAACGTCTCCTGCAAAGGTTGCTTCACCTTTGACAGCATTGCTTTCGGAGAAGTCTAAGTACGGGGTGAATGATCGATGTGTACACGTTTTCAGACATGTACAAGGTCGCGATCACAGGTTTGCTGAATGCAATCAACTAAGTACATCAAATTTATAAACTGTTTCGTAAAAAGGGGGAGGAGAAGAAAACAGAAGGAAAGGAAAGAAAGACAAGAAATTCGACCACCTACGCAGGTGGAAGGGGATTGAGACATTAAAGGATATAGGAAAATAAAAAGAAGTAAGCATGCAAGAAAATCTACCGGAGGTTAAACAGCACTGCTTCCCTCCACGCACGCCGAAAAAGTATTGGTTCACTCGTGTCTTGACAGCTTGATAGCACTGAACGCTGATTCTCACGCCTGTCACGTTCCACTGGAGATATTGATACATGTACGACCCTATTACCAATGACAGTATAGTCCGGTCACAGCGTCTACTGAAGGCTTGTGATTACCGAATAGAAAGCATCCAGCACCAGTAATACATTGTGAGCGCACGGTGGTGTGTGCATACGTTTTTGCAGTGACCACCTCTACGTTAGCTAAAGGGGCTGTAATGTTGTTTTTTTCACTAAATATGCCAAAGTCAGATCTATCATAAGTTGGCATGTTAAAGTAATATATTATTTATATTTAATGTGTATTGCCTGAATGAGATGAGTCCTCGGAACTGCAGCCTTCTTGAAACGCGTTTTTTATTAATGCGAAGGTCTTAGATGCAACCGAAAATTGACCTTCGACGGCGAGAAAAAGAAATCATCAGGTGCTGCCGGCACTGTATGTCGACCTCGTTACGTCACATATCGCTAAAACTCATGACATCATTGTGACGTCGCGTAATGACGTCATTACGCAAAATCGTGACTTGGTCAAAGGCGGGGCCAATCAAAGAGGCAGCACATAAAGCGTTCGATTCCCCAGATCTTGAAGGCAGTATAAAACCAGGTTGGATGTTCAAACACATAGGAAAAAGGACAGGTAAGTATCAATACAGCTGCTGCAAATAAACAAAAGAAGGCGGCTTTCGTTCACGAGTCGTCTTGGGTGAATGCACGAAGAAACCCTGAGAGTGTCCTTATTTCTGAGTGCACGAACCGGAGCAAGATTTTATTCACGCATTCATGTCCGTCCTTCGCATCATCTCTCCTACGGCGAACTGCTATTTTTGGCCGTAAGCGTTGCTGTCCATCGGCCTGCACAGTCACCGGCCGGACTCGGTATACACGCTGAATTATTTCGCTCCCGCCAGTCGCTTGCAATTAAGAGTCCGAACCGATGGCCTCAATTAGCGCGGCTCCCGTTAATGCACGGTGACACACGCGCGCCACTCACCGCTCCGATCTCGACCTAAATTATGCACGTCCGTCGGCGTGCATTACCGCGAAAGTCATTGCGCGCGCGCGGACTGCATCCGTATTTGCGTCATATGCTGACGCCAACGAGATAGCGACGCCATGACGCCGGGGTCGACTGCGAACTTAATCACGCGTTGCGGTCGCACCATTTATAATAGAATCGCCTCGAGGAAATATTTACGCTCACTAATAAGAGCACGAGTTTAGCTGGACGCCGAAACGATCGGTCTAGCAAGCGTTTCGTTGATAGTTAATGGTGAAGGATGGATGAACGGAAAGAGTTTTTTATTTGCGTTCTGTACAGTGTGTTTGCCGCCTTCCTGGGTAATCCCATGTCGAGAACGGGACGTCATGCCTCTGTCCTGGGCGTACTGGACAGTCAGGAGTTGTTGGTCGTTCGGTTGGACAATCAGGGTTTTTCTAACGAGACCGTGGTTTAATATGATGAGTAACACCGCAGTGGGCGACAGCGAAAAATTTAACCACCTGGTGGGTTTTCCCTGCGTCTCTCTGGACCCGAATAAAGTTTTTCATCGCCATGAGCTTTTTTTAACGAGCACATATATCTAATCACACGGGCATCCACAATATCACCTCAACCGAAACGCGGCCGCCATGGTCGGGATTCGATCACGTGACCTTCGGATAAGCAGTCAAGGGTCTCGATCACCATACCACAACGGCGAGAAGGAAAATGCTCGTTACAAACATGATTTTGTCACAGGCAAAGTCAAGCCGCATGAGTTGTGTAATCTCCCTTTCAGTATACTTCTTCCCCTCTTTCGTTCCCATTATCTGGCTCCATCAGAGCAGGGCAGCCAACGCCGTACCTCTCTTTCTCTTCTAATTGTTTATTTTAGATCAACGGAGCAGCCAACGAAACCCGGGTAGCAGGGTAACGCTGAGTGGTCACAGGGATAAGATTGATTGATTTGTGGGGTTTAACGTCCCAAAACCACGATATGATTATGAGAGACGCCGTAGTGGAGGGCTCCGGAAATTTTGACCACCTGGGGTTCTTTAACGTGCACCCAAATCTGAGCACACGGGCCTACAACATTTCCGCCTCCATAGGAAATGCAGCCGCCGCAGCCGGGATTCGAACCCGCGCCCTGTGGGTCAGCAGCCGAGTACCTTAGCCACTAGACCACCGCGGCGGGGCACAGGGATAAGATCCGATCACACTGAGTTCCAATTCACAGACCGCAAAAAAAACTTCAAAGAAACAACAATACAAAAAAAAACATCTCCCTGAAGGGAACAAAGAACCCTGATGGGATGCCAAGCAGCAGCGGTGCGCCCAGCGTTGATCCGGTTGAAACGAGTGTCAACTCGGGTGATGGAAGAACAATTTGAAGCAATATTCGTTGTAGCGTTTACTCCAGTAAACGTTTGTTTGAAACGTAAAGACATGAGAGGCGGGTTGGCTTTCGTGTAAGTTTCATAGCAGATAAACAAGCCGAAAGAGTGTTTCCACTCGACGTGCGGTCGAGCTTTGCGGGCGATGGAGAGGGTGAAACCAGAGAGAAGTGTGTTGCGAGCGGGCGAAGGAGCCGGCAGCTGCCGGCGCTGCGACGAGCGTGCTGCTGGTGAGGTAGGGAGCGACGTCAGCGCGCACCTGCTAGGGAAGTGTGCCGTCAACGTGTAGCTTCGGCGTGACCTACTTGGCAACGCTCCAACACCTGCAGCGAGAGGAACGCGCTCCGGTGCGTTCGTACGGACGCACGTACGTACGGCGTTACACACGTGAGTCAAAAAGCTGCTTCGCATCTAAAAAAGCATGCTCACGTATGTGTTCGAGGTGGCGTGAGAGAAAACTAGCCTCCCGTAAGCGTGTGTGCGTGTAGTCATCCCGCCGAGATGAAAACCGGGCGAGCTCGCATTTCTACCTTATCTACCAGACCGAAACGGAAGTGGGCTTTTCCCTACATGGACCGAACACCGAGTGCGCCAAGCTATTATGCAGCCCTAATGGAGCCGAGCGACCAACGATGATGACCAGAATTACAGCGTCATATATATGACTACGTCGGGGGACGTAACAACCGTTACGTGCCCCAACGTAGTCATCTAGATCATATACAAATACACATATTAACGCAACCAACGGTTGCAATGCGCAGCGGAGACAAAAAAAAATGTATACAGTGCGAGCATATACGGGAAGAAAAATGAAAACAGCCCGAGCAGCCTAAGCGCGGCAGTGAAAGGTTGTTTGACGAAACCGAAATCTGCAGCAGAGCTCCAAGCACGATTTCACTGCAGCCGCTGTTGATATCTGCTGCTGCTGAGAGTTCGGCGAGGTTTCATACTCGGTGAATGGCACGGCGCGCGTGAATTACGGCTATAGCGGCCGTACCGCCGGATCGATGCGGATCCGTAAAAAGAGCAGCGCAGCATACAATAGGCTGAAAGGGCCGCAGGCTCGGGATGTCTTCTTATTTTTTTTTTCGTGAGTGAATGGGGGCATACTCTACGGCTTCCTTTGTATTCACTCTCGCATCTGCGGGTGTTTACGGACTGGGAGCACATCTCGCGTAATGCTCGTCGCGTGCGGTCACCGGAAAAAGATAAATCCATGAAGTATTTTGGGAAGTCAACTTATGCGGAGTCGACTTGCTTTTTGTGTAAGCTTTTTTTGGGGGGGAGATTAATGACCAAAAGGTCATCGTAACACGAAAATGAAGCGTGTCTTCGTGCAAGTAGCTGCGCTCCTGTCTGACGTCAAGAAACGCATGCGCATAAGCCTCAGCATTTTCTTTTACAAAAGGTGACAGCAGATTCAACCAGCCCCTTTTAAATATACAAAATAGCGGAGATCGCTTGTATCGATACATTTCGTACAGTCTTCTTGTGCACACAACGCGACTTGCTTTCCAAGGTCGTTTTTATGCACACTTTTTGTCAATAGGACATGATGTCAGCAATGGCTATTATCATTTTTGACTAAACCGATTGTTCCAAGGGCTTATCTCAACTTGGATGTAAAGGAAGTTGAGGTGAAAACCAGTTATCACCCTAGCAAGCTAGAAGACCTTCAGTGAAAATGCTGAGGCCCGTATGCTCAGATTTGGGTGAAAGTTTAAAGAACCCCATGTGGTCGAAATTTCCGGTGCCTTCCACCACAGCGTCTCTCATAATCATATGGTGGTTTTGGCACGCTAAAACTCACACATAAATCATCAGAAGACCTTCCGTGCGAGTGTTACAACACTAGCAGGCTCTAACGCTACTTATGACGTCATGTCTGCGACGGAAATGCCATCGACAAACTCTCAGCGGTGCTTGGTATAAAACATTTATGTATTAAAAAGGGAGCCTTCTTTATTCGGTCCAATAAATAACACGCTTGTCTGCGTTGTTCCTATATGTCCAGCTCCTCCTTTACTACTCGATTACCCTGTCAAAATTAAGCTTCCGTCTCGGAAAAGTTCGACACGCTATAAGTACTCCGGTCCTGCTTTTGTGAAGAATATAGACAATAAAAAAACTCGACTTCGCATCAACAATCTGTAGTTGATTGGCTACCTCCTCTAACAACATAAACTTAAGTTCCTTTCGATTTGAGTTATACTTGCGCTAGCTTGATCGGTGATCGCTCGGTGACACAAGAGAAGTTGATTGCCTATAGCGCCTCCAACAACCTGAACTTCGTTTCCTATCGATTTGAGTTATACGGCGCTAGCTTGATCGGTGATCGCTCAGGGACACAGGAAAGGCGCTCAATAAAGTACGGACGAAATAACGTGTAATAATTCTCAAGATCCGTTCTCGCGTACGAAGTATACAAAGAAACAAACACGAACCGCCAAACGAATGAAGCTATAGGAGTTCAGAAAACTGCCTCCCACCAAAGCGAGGTTTCATTTGAAAACGACCGGCGTCAAGGTCTGGGTGAACCAACGCTTTTCCGTTTGAAAACTGCGACGGGCCAAAAAAAAAAAAAAAAGAAAACACCGAGAAACCCCGGCGAAGGATCGGAGCGGCGTCAGTGAACTCAGCTTAATGGGTGTCACACAGCGATCGTCGGTTTCCATCTCACTTAGCATCTCACGAAAGAAAACGGCAAGCGTGAATAGAAAGAAAAGCTACGTGCACCGAGAAGTTATATACCTATACTAAGGGGAATCGTATTTCAATGTCGAGCGGAAGCCCCCCCCCCTCCCCCCTCGCTTTCGTTTATTCTTGTTTATCTGCAAGTCCTTATATGAGCTACTGTCGGTACGACTGGAATGTGTGCTTGAGAACGATCAATCTCAACGCGAACGCCCGCGAAGCGAACTGTCCGTTGCCAAGTTATCTCCTGCATTCGCTTCAGTTTCTATGTGATTTTTTTTTTTCTTGAGTGGCTGATTCTTGTTTTCCGGCAACGTTTTGCTTTCTTTTGTTTTTCGCTGCAAAAACTACGGAAATGAAGCAGCCGAGGTGATGTAAAGATCAACCTCTTCGCAGCAGTCCAGTTATAACAGAACATCGAAGAGACTTAGCTTCATATGAAACGGTAGACGCAGCTTGTACACTGCCTATTTACTCCTTTCTGCCTTCCTGCCACCCCCACACCTATTTTTTTTCTTTTAAGTTTGCTTTCGGCAGACTGAGGCCCAGAGAATGTTCATCGATTGTGATTGAATTGTCATTATAAAGGAACAGGTAGCACAGCTTTTTTTAAAGCATAGGTTTTTAAGCGTGTGTGTGCTATTAAATGTAAAACGCCTATAACTAGAGTAATAATAATAATAATAATAATAATAATAATAATAATAATAATAATAATAATAATAATAATAATAATAATAATAGAAATTTTGCTTGCCACTCCGCAAATTTCGATCATCCGGCTGGTGTTTTTTTTTTTTTTACGGCCCGGTGACATTGCATAGTCCACTGGAATCGATAAGGGACAAGTATAGCTTCTTATATACCGATAGGCGAAATCAAAATAGAAGGAACAGAAACAACCAAAATCAAGGAAATCGATTCATGTAGCGAGTCAACGAAAAGCTACGGAGCACACTGTCTAGTACATCTAGTAACGACGGCGGTCACGAACCCGTCCACTCAAAGGCAAGTCAGAAGTATAAAGCGCCGATGGTCGCGCAGTCGAGAGATTTATAGAAGCGGTAAGGGTAACGTAACGCTGGTAACCAAACTAAACCGCCATGGCTGCCTCGCGCAGTTGCACGGCGAACTAGAAAGGCAAGAAGACATAAAATTGGCCCCGTATCTGCATGTAATCTGCAAATGTCATCGAAAGACGATAGTCTTGCGTGTGGAGAGAGTGAACAAAACATTTATTTGATGTTCTGCGCATGAAAATCGGTGAATGCTATTCAGAGGCGCTGCGTTAGAGTGCCTAGAGCGTGCAGCGGGGGCGAACGAGCGCATCAAGTCACGTCACACGTGAGACATGAGCGCCATCTGGCAGTTTCTTTTGGAAAACAAAGCGCGTGGCCGTGCGCGCCCGTCTCAGAGGGGATAAGGTGTAGAACACGAGGCGACGGGTAGGTACCACCACCGTCTCGTCTTAGCAAAGCGTCGGAAACACTCCCCGTTCCGTGCAAGCCTTGCATGGTAAGCGCAGCGTGATAAGCGCTACTGTCCTTAAAATTACTTATGTATGCGTTTTCTAGTAAGAGACGCACATACAGAATATATGCGTGTTGTTATGGTGCCCCATACACGCGCAATGGTTGCTTTTTAATGGACAATTGCACAAGCATGAACGCTCAATCTTGAGCAACATTGGTGGTCGCTGCGGATGGGGTCGGCCGTTTCAAGTACCCGATGCCGGTAAGAGTGGACAAATAGACTAGTGGACAGACAGACAGACAGACCAAAATTTTTGCGTAGAAGGTCCCCAAGAAAGACTATTGTCTTTGATAAGCTCGTTGTGTACGAGATGACGCACGCTCAATGAATATGTTAGACAATCCGGGTTGGGAGCATACGTCCGACGCATAAGTCTCGTTTTCACTAAATAGTGAAACACTATCAGCTCGAGGCGCGGGAAATTCCCGCTCTCGCACCCAAAGCTGACTAGAGCTCAATCTTCCACCCTAAGAATGTTGCAAACGGGATCTTTCCAGTCGAGAGGAAGGTTCAGTCGATTTGCTACAGACATCCATCCACACTGCCCTGAGTGCCATGAAGAGCGTTGCTCGTCAGCTCACATGCTCTGGCAATGTTCGGCGTTACAAAATGCCTCTTTCAATAAGCGAGAACACTGGGAGAAAGCCCTCAGAAACGGCGATCTCTATAAACAACTAAGGTCTGTCCAAAGGGCCCGCGAACGGCCGGAGAACCAAGGTCCTCCGGCCGCAACTACGACTCTGTGGTTCCTTAGGACTCAAATCAAGTTTTTTGACCGACTCACAGACTGATCACTGATTCCGTTAGAAGGGGGCATACAAGATCACGCATCTCAAAAAGCGCAGCAACGACCCTCTTACACGAACACAGCAAATAATATGACAAAGTACTAGCGAAATAAGAGACGGGGACGAAACGACGAATCAATGGACTACACTAGTCCCGTGGTTCTTCACCGCCTCTCATTTCGCTAGTACCATGTCCTATTTAATATTCACGATATCAACTATTCCAACCGGTCGGCCTTGACGAACACTGTATTGTGTCCGGCGATACTTGAGCATTTAAATCCGGCCTTCTCCTGCGAATGGCCTCATTGCAGTGGCGTAGCGAGGGGTTGGCACATTGAGCACATGCCCCCCCCCCTCCCCATGAAATATAACCATTCCCCTTCCCCGAAATCGAGGAGATGCCCCCCCCACCTTCCTTTCCCGAAAAAGATATGCCTACGCCCTTGCCATGTTGTGACCGCTTGTGGATATTTTGCTGGGCATGCCCAGCGGTCCCTCAAATCGCAATCTCTCCTTTTGCACGGATGCTTGGCTTCGGAGTGCCAAAATGTCCTCGTGGCCAGGCGCGTGCCTCCGTGGAAGCCTCAGGTGTCCCGGACGAAGGGACTCCTCCAAGAGTTCATATAGAATCGGCCCTTCATGCCGCCCCTATCTCTCTCTTGTACAGACGGGTGCACAGTTAAAGGAAAGACTTTCGTGTGCACCATGTCCAGATTTCGCTCTCTATCAAAAGCATAGTTGCTTACATTTGCACAAAAGAACTGCTGGTTGACTGTTCTGACTCTTTTTCGATGGACTAGTGCCCATGCACGAACAATGTTTCTACGTCTACTTGCAGTGAGGCCCGCACTATAATAGGTGCTTATCAGGGTGTTCCGTTTAAGAGTGAACGGTACTGTACATAGTAAAGAACTTTTTTCAATCAATCAACCAATCAATCAACCAATCGGGCTTTGTGTATTGCGTACGCGCAAGGCCAGTGTTTGGGGGATCTTGTGTTAGGTTCGCCACACAACTTCCTTGAAACTATCCGATGCTTCTGGTCTTCGTGTGACGAGTAACGCAAAATACCCTTATGCATTTGCCCAAGAGGACTCTAACGCGAAAGTCACCATCTTATTAGTTTTATTCTCAGTCGGCATCGAAGCGGCGCTCCGCGATGCTAACACGAAATCACGCGTGAATTCTTCGATCACGTCGGGACGGGATACAAATGGAGAACACAGTGAACTCAATTTTACTTTAGAAAACGTAGATATACTTTAAAATAATGCGATTTATAATGCAAGCGCACCACGTGTCTCATCCTAAATTATGCAGTCCAATGCAGGCTAAGAACAAGAGATTTAGTGACTAATCGATCCATGGAACGCTTGTATCTGTACCTCGCTATAATTTTCTAATCGTACTCATTACGTTACCGCTGTTGCCAAGTGTTAATGCTTATTATATACAAAAAGGAGAGGCATTATGTACACTTCATGGTTAAATAGTAAAACATTGATTGATTGATTGATTGATTGATTGATTGATTGATTGATTGATTGATTGATTGATTCATAGTATACGCTATAGCTTGACTTACTGAATGATTCGTAGTACAAGCTGTAGTATAATAAGACACTGGAAAATCAAGCAAAGAAAAAAATTAGTTTAAGCGATAATTACGTCAACATCACGCTTACTGTCTTTCTTAACGTTCGATTGCCGCTGTAACCAGCACTACACGAGATTAACCAACGCTGGCCAACAATTATTAGCCAGGGACGGTAATGCGCGAGTGAATACAGCAGACTTCAAATACAAGCAGAGTAACTCAAACGCTGTTTACCGTTCCGGTGCCCCTAATGCACACGCATTAAAAATATTCTTTTTAAAATTTTTTCTACTGCAATACGCAATCGCAGTAGAAAAAAAACGAACTTTTTTTAGAAAGGCACGGTATTCATGAGGGATACCGTCTACCTGATACACGCGTGGCGCGCGCGTGGTTGATTACGGGTCGTTTTAGCCAACGAAAACGAGCAGCACGCCTGCTTGCGCAGCGGCGCGACGCACGCAAAGGTCGTCGCGGCTTAAACGAGTGTTCTAATTTTTGATTGAACAGAGTGGAGCGGGCCCGAGACTGAGTGTATACGGTCGCACGGAAAACGGCACAACTGCGACAAAAAAAAAACAAAAAAGAGATAAAGACTAAGAGCGAGTTCAGCAGCAAAACGAGATAGGTCACAACACTCGCGCGGTTATCTGCTTTATCAAAAACAGATAAATAGGAAATAACAAATGAAAAGAGTAGATGCGAAACAAGCGCGCTTTCGTAAATCCGGTCACAGCCGCGCGCGGGGTTGATTGTAAAACAGCGCGCGCCGGCGTGACCATGTCACGCCGCCTCTGTCGCCGGAGCGTGTAAAATTGCTGCGGGCTATCGTGAACCCGTATTTTTTTTTCTTTTGTTTATTCGTTACTGCTAATCCTATAGTTTCGTTCAAGCCACCGCTGTAGAGAAGGGGCAGGAGCGCGGGCCATACAGTAGTAGGAAAGCTTTATCAATGTACTTTTGTATTTTCTTTCTTTATTTCTTTCTTTCTTTCGTTTTCGTGGCACAGCTCATGCGGTTGCTGCCCGCTCGGTTCCGAATGTAGGCGCAGGTCCCGAAAGCGCCTGTCGGACCGTGTTTTTACCAGGCCGCAGGGCAACTCTGCCTCGCGCTCATCACCTGGCACCTCTCGAGCTACACGGCAACACCCCCTCCCCCAACCACCACCCTAGAGCACCTATACTGTCCCCATCCCGTCCCCATCTACCAGCGCTCCGGAGCCTGGTAGAGTTCCTGGACGAGACGGGAATCGTGGTCTACCGCTGAGGACGGGCCCCTTGCCACCCCTACCCTTGCTTCCGGACTGCTGCTTCTGTTGATGACGGCCGTTCCACTGCTCACTTAATCTTTCCTCTTCTTTCCACTTTTCTCCCTTTTCCCTTCCCCGCAGGCACTGCGCCGTGCTCCCCACCGGGTTGCAGAAATTAGGTGCCTTTTCTCATCTTCTAACCACTACCACCACCTCCCCCGCCCCCACTTTCATGCTCCGGGCTGCGAAACAGCGAACATCGTGCGCTCAAGATTACTCTACGTCGCCTGTTAAGCGTGTAACGCTGGAAACTGCGCTCATCCCGGGGGAACGACCTTCGAACTCATTTCGCGAGGTGCACCGGCTGGCATAATAGCTTATCTCGTTGTGCGAAACAGTTGTGCGACCATGACCTTTACGTTTTATCTACGCGTGCGCGCTGCTACCCGATGTCGCATATACTGCACAGCTCGTGGTCTGCTGAAGCGTACACAACTGCGTACGCGTGTTGAAGCAATCACTGTAAAACTTCGCGCGTCTTGCCTTAACGAGTTACGTGCATTAAGTGTAGAGGGAGTTGTGAAACTGCCACACGAGTATTCCCCTCTTTGGGCTACCCCGTCCATGGTTGAACTGCGCAGAACTAGTATAGCTGGAAAAGCTCAGCACCAGTGGAGCGAACACTTCAGGTTGCGAATACAGGGGAAAGGGGGGGGGGGGGGACATTGCGATAGGGGGACTTTCAACAACGGAAATACATTGAAATGATGTAAGAATTGGGCTTGTTGGTGGTGAAACGTCACGGAATGTGGTGCACGAAAAAAAGACACGGACTAATAAAGACGATGGAAGGACGCGTCGGCTCGCAACAGATTCTTTTCTGCGGAAATACAGCACGTTTCAATACATAAACGAACCGAACCTCGAGAACCCTTTCACAGAGGAGTGCCGCCGCGCTGCGCAGCCCAGGCAGCTACAACAAAATATGCGCCCTCCAGCGGGCCCGCGAGGCAGCGTTGAGACAAGACGTCGACGTGCCGTCGTGGGACACCTGAGACCAGGTGTCGAAAGCATGCAGAACCTCTCAATATTGCTTTTTTTTTTTGTTATTTCGAACCATTTGTATGTATGTGCAACGCGCACACACAAACGCGCGTGCGGTCATACACCAGAGGTGGCGAGAGGGGGGCGGGGGAGGTGTTTAGACCACCCGAAAAATATGTCGGCCTACGCCCCTGCTCCGCACCTGCACAAACTTGCGAGATTGTACAGGTGCTATAGATCAATGAAGACACAGACCGCTCCCTAACGAGTCGACTCGTGCAGCCTAAAATCGAGTCGTGAGTATGTGAGAGTGCGCTTGAGACATATTTTCGTGAGTCTGAGTCCAAGTGAGCCGTATCACTCTTAATCAGGTCCCGGTTAACGTGCTAGATATAGCCAGACAGCGGGACATTCTCCGTCTTGTTTCCTGGATATAGCCAGCATTTAACCAGGACCTGATTCAGAGCGCAGGCACAAACTTTATTTCTTGCGTGAGTTTTAGTGAGTTCCGCGTTTTCGTACGACTGAGAGTGATCGAAACCGAATGAATCGAAGAGACAACAAGCAAGCCAGTTTTGTGTTGCATTCATTTGGTTGAGCCTAACAAAGTAACCAGCCCCATGGAAAAAAAATTCATTTGTCTCGTGCATTCAGAGGCAGCGAGGTGACTGAAGTGCAAATCAACGGACATTAAAGGGACACTGACGCTAAATAATAAGAGTGCGTACATGGTCGAAGCAACGTTCCAATAGTTTCGTAGTGCTCAATCCGCCGTGCCAAAATTCAAAGTTGCATTTTATTCCGTCTTCTAATGCACTGAAATGTTCTATTCTGTCATGGCTAGAATGAGAATATGTGGTTAACTGTACTGGTCTCCTGCTAGGTCATCGGCCGTGTGTTCCAGAACGTCCCACCGTGGGCAGGAATTGCGTTCTACATGCACCTTAATTTCTGGACTACTGAAACACTGCTGTGTATAATAGCGGCGTTTTTGAGATCCTCGAGTAATTCACAGTTGGCTGTGACATAAGTTACTATCTACCCGTATGGTCCCTTGAAAGTGAATCGAGGTTCAAGAGAATTAAGAACTTCACAGGGCACACACTTTCACCAGTGATATTCATGGCGTTGGCTAAGGGCACGCGGCGACATCTTCATAGCATTAATAATAATAATAATAATAATAATAATAATAATAATAATAATAGTAATAATAATAATAATAATAATAATAATACTTGGGGTTCACCGTCCCAAAACCACGATATGATTATGGGACACGTCATACGGCTCCGGAAATTTCGAACACCTGGTGTTATTTAACATGCACCTAAACCTAAATACACAGACTCCTAACATTTGTGCCTCCATCGAAAATGCAGCCACCGCAGCCGAGATTCGACACCAGGACTTTCAGGTTAGGTTAGGTTAGGTTAGGCCCCATAACCACGAGAACACCGCGGCGGGGCATCTTTATAGCGCTGACGTCACCCTTATTCTCGTGCTGGCGGTTTAAAGCAACGTCGCCATCGACGCAGGATGCCAGCGGCGCGCGTGTCTCCGGCGGACGAACCGGCGGCTGCCTGGCCTGCTGCCGCTGACCGCCGGAGACCCGCGGCCGCCGCCCACGGGGGAGGAGGAGCCCCCACGTCGCCCACCGGCGACACGCCACCGCCTCCTCCTTCCAGCCACTGCCACAACTCGTCCAACAACGCCCACCACACCACGGACAACGGCAACAAGGCGCCGTGTTCCGTCACGCCCACCAAGACCACGACGTCAGGTGAGTAGCGCGGTTCCTTGACGCTTGTGTTGTGTCGCGCGTCGGACGCGAGGCGACGGAGACCAGGGGACCCGGCGCCCGGAGCGCTAGCCGTAGAGGAAGGAGAGGGCAGGAGCCCAAGAACCAGGCGGACGCTCAAGGGACTCTATTATTATGTGCAGACATTATATACCAAGACAGTATATCCACTGGGGACCACAGAAACGGTTCCCAAACCGGAAGCGAAACCACAATACCAAAGTCTGGCCAGCGACGGACTGTCTTCGCAGGAATACCGTAGACACAGCATATTATTAAGGCACAAGCCCTTAGGTACACCTAGAGCGAAACACGACGGGCAAGTGAGGTGGTACAAAAATACACGTGACGTGCGATACTGCTGACGTCATGCTGTAATGACACCATCTGACGTCATAATGACGTGCAGATGACAGCTTTTGCGACTTCATCATGGCTAAGATTTACCAGCGCAATATGACGAAACACTCAAGAAGGAACTGAGACACACCGCGCTCAACCAAGAACCACCTTGCCTTAGCAGCAGTTTTAGCAAAGTCCATCATGGTGTCATCGTAGCATCCCATGATGAGGTCACTACATAGCACATAGTTTCTTTAGAGTGTACTAGTACACTGTAGTTTCGTGGTGAACGGTGGGACAACCCACGAGGTAGTGCAGCACTATGCCAGGTACAGAAAAGCTTCAGGTTCGGAGGCGGGCACAATGCAACCTACTGAGAACACCTTGCTTTCTCTCTTCTCTCTCTCCATCGGTCAAATGGGAGAACAATGGTTCTAAAGGTAGGTAAAACACTAATTACAGGTGCTTTCGGCTACACGCGTTGCTGCTACTAATAAAATGACCGGGGGGTTTTACGTCCCAAAACCATGATATGATTACGAGGGACGCCGTAGTGGATGGAAGACACCGGAAGTATTAACCGCCTGATGTTCTTTGACGTGCACTGACAACACACAGTACACGCGTCTCTATACCGTTCCGCCTCTACCAAAAAGCGACCGCCACGGCACGGATCGAACCCGCGACCTACGGTCCAGCAACCGAGCACTATAGGCGTTAGGCTTAGTGAACAGTGCTCGGCGATGGAACCCACTGCACGTATTGCTCGGCGCATGCGGCAGCTGGCGGTCAGGGTGACGATGAGGGCGAGAACGTTCCTGACTACGGTGACTGCACCGTGTTGGTAGACGGTGCCGGTGAAGCACTGCAATTTTTTGCAACGCGCTCCCGCCAGTTCTAGCAGCTTCACTTAGAACTGGTCGATGTGTTCTAAAGTCATGGCAAGCAGCACTCCGCCATCGTCACCGAGAACCACGGTTGTGCACCGGGGACGCTAAACCTCATCTTCTCGATGGACGCAGACTGGAGCCCCGCGACGACGGTGACCTCTGGCGGCGTGACGCCCTACCAGCGACTACTGGATGCGCTGACCAACGACATACGATGGCAGAAGGACGTGGACCTCGGAAGGAGGGTGGGCTTCTACCGCTTCCGCGGAGAACTGGGCACCGGGAACTTCTCACAGGTCAAGGTGGCCGTCCACTGCCTCGTCAAAGGTATGTGCGCCTGTCTGCATTGGTCAGTACTTTCGATATTCTTCCTTGGCTATAGATCAGAATGGCGGATAATCCCCCTATACGTAAGTTAACAAACATTCGCCAAGTCCTCCACCGCGATCAACAGGCGATCTTAGAACATGTGGAACGTCTTTACACACGGGACTCTTTAGGAACAGTCATTGAAAGCTGAGACCGAAAACGGCCTGACAGAGTGGCGATGTCATTCGACTGTGTTCACAACAGTACTCCGCTTCTCGTTCTCCACACTGCTGCCATATCTCCGCGCCTTCTGGAAGGTCTTAAAGTTGTACACTTATGACATCCGTCGATGAATCCGGGAACATCTCCACTTTCTTCGGATTTGACAGCAGGAGCATCTCAGGAAAAACTGCAGAACACTGGCCAATCAGGTCCTAGTGTGTCGTATTGCTGTGTGGACGGCACCCTTGATCGAAGCATAGAGGAGACACAGACGATGGTATACTGCCGTGCATGCGTGTGTACTGTCATTGCATTAAGTGCAGTATATTCCGTGTCATGGTTCACTTCGTCCTGCACTGTACGTTTCATTCGCTGCATGCCGTATTCTTTCTCGTGCTGTCGCAGAGAAAGTGGCCGTCAAGATCCTGGACAAGAGCAAGATGGACGCCAAGACGCAGCGCATGCTGTCGCGCGAGATCGCCAGCATGGAGTCCCTGCACCACCCGCACGTGATCCGGCTCTACGAGGTCATCGAGACACTGAGCAGGGTTCACCTGGCGCTAGAGTTCGCGCCAGGGGGCGAGCTCTTCCAGAAGATCACCAGCGACGGCCGGTACCCCGAAGAGGAGGCGCGCGTCGTGTTCGCGCAGGTCGCCTCTGCCATCAACCACATGGTGCGTTCTCTCTCTCTCTCATTTGGCTAACACAATACATTCATGACAAGGGGACGACTGAGAGCGTTTTAGAATCTCGCGTTGATCCCCTGTGTGAGCTGTTGTTGACGGCTGCAATTCTTTCGTCACCACGTTGTACAGTGCGTCACACTCTTTGATGGATGCTCAAAACACGCAGCTGAAGCACCCATGAAAGAGCGTGAAGTCCAATACAATGAAGCGATGAACGAATGCGGTCTAGTATAAACGAAATTACGCTCGTTCAGAAGCGCTCCTGTTGTGGCGCGCCACGTCTATTTAATATTTGGCGTACTTCGCGCACTTTTCTTTCTATCAACAAGAAGAAGAAAAGGAGATTTCAGTCTGTAATAAATGCTTCATTCTGAGCATGGTATGATTCTGAAGTTATTTGAGGTGACCTACGACTCGTCTGGTTTACCGATCGCAGCGAGAATTAAGAAGGAAGATAATTAAAGTCAATTATCTACTGAAAAACGTAGCCATTAAAAAAACAGGTGCAAGTACATACGACTACCACTGTACAACATTCCTAGAGCACACAGTTTCTTTTTGATAAACGTTCCTTCTAGTTAGCTGAACGGCTAATATATATACTGTTCTTATCATTCTACCTTAAGGTGAAGTAGCGCACTAATTACAAGGAAGAGGAACAAGAAGTACAAGACAGTCGCTTTTCTCTTTGTCCCTGTAAACTGCGCTACTTCACCTTATGGTATATAGTGCGGTGTGTACGAGTGCTCACGCCAACTTCAATGGTGCGTCACGCACCACGTGTTTTTTGTTTGTTTGTTTTTTCAATGGCTTGAAACTTAGTGTGGACGATAGTTATATCGTCCACACCAACTAGCCCAAGCTGCCACACATTTAGTGTGGACATTGGTGCAGGCTTCTTTAGTGGACAACTAACAATCATTTAACTTAATTGTGGTGCGTATTGCTGCAGAGAATCACTCTGACGGATACACTATTGTGTCGGCGATTGTTCGACGTACCGCGTTCCAGAACCAACGTCCTCGCACGAAACGAATAAAAACAATACTGTGCATGCCCTTCGGGTCCGATAGTTTATTTTTTATGCAAGTATAGACACGGACTGATTGCTGGATATTTTGATATTTATTACACGCTAATTAACTTCAATTACTGACGCTCACTCAAAACTACGCATTAATTCCGTCTTTTTTCCCCCTCGGAATGTAACAACGACTGCTTTGAAACCATGTCATGTGAATTTGACACATCTCCAGATTGATTGATTCATATGTGGGGTTTAACGTCCCAAAACCACCATATGATTATGAGAGACGCCGTACTGGAGGGCTCCGGAAATTTCGACCACCTGGGGTTTTTTAACGTGCACAGCGCATCTCCAGACAACGCATCGTAATTCGTGACTGAAAGGGATAATGATCAGTCACCAGCCCAGCTGTCGGCCTTGTGGATACACTGTCCTCTCTCTCGCGTTCGCAGCACGAGCTGAACATCGTGCACCGGGACATCAAGGCGGAGAACGTGTTCATCGCGGGCCACAACCTGGTCAAGGTGGGCGACTTCGGCTTCAGCACGCAGCTGCGCTCGCGCGACGAGGCCCTGAGCACCTTCTGCGGCTCCCCTCCGTACGCGGCGCCCGAGCTGTTCCGCGACGAGAGCTACGCGGGCCCCGGCGTGGACGTGTGGGCCCTGGGCGTGCTGCTGTACTTCGTGGTGACGGCCTGCATGCCCTTCCGGGCGCAGACCGTGGCCGCGCTCAAGAAGCTCATCCTCGAGGGCCACTACGCGCTGCCAGAGTACCTGTCCGAGCAGTGCAAGAGGCTCATCGCCTCCATACTGCAGGCGAGTTGTCTCGCGTCGACGTGTCTCTCGTCGTCACGGTGCAGAACGAAAGTAACCTAAGTACTACGCTGATTCTGCAGCACAGACGAACGCCGATCAAAAACAAAAAGAAAAGACACTTAGGGCAGGCTATTACTACGACAATTAGATGACGTGGTAACCAGCCGCCACAAGAAATAAGTTGAGACAACTAACCTAAATTAAGGAAATTCGAAGTGCGCGACGAGAAATTGAAGGAAGAAGCGGTGGCCTCCCTAATCATCATCATCATCATAATTTGACCAGCCTGACTACGTCCACTGCAGGACAAAGGCCTCTCCCATGTTCCGCCAGTTAACCCAGGTCTCCCTAATACTTGGCCTACAATCTCCAACAGATGTAGGCGTCCACGGAAAACGCCGTTGAACACAGATCTTGTTGAAAACATACCACTCGATAGCGTTTTCTGGTGCATACTCCAACAGGTAAAAAAAAAAAACTCATAAACTAATCACTGCACGTAACATTGCGCCAGTTGTCTCATCGTTTCTTTTTACGGATCGCATCGTGCTGGAATCGCTGCTTCAGTTCTTCAGAGAGGGAAAGAAATGAACAAGACAGATCTCGAAGGCCCGGCTTTTTTTTTTTTTTTTTTGCTGACCACACGTGTCGGAAACGATTGCTAAAGCGGAAATGCGTCTTGCTGGCGACGTTATCGACATCACCTATATAATGAGCAAACCTGCTATGATTAGCCTTTGCGTCTTTGTTTATTTTTGTTTTGTTTTTTTTTTGGGGGGGGGGGAGACAAAGCCAGCGGGAACAAGCACTGCATTTTCGACCTCAGAGGATGTCTCTTTCAGCTGCATGACCAAACCATTTACCACGACCATATCAGGCGAAAAAAATGACATACCGCTCAAACATCTTGCATTAACACCACTTAATTATCGAGTGAGTTGCCCAAAGCGAAACGTCACAGTGGACGTTATGTCACGTGAAGGTAAAGTGACGAGGCTTCCTGGGTACTCCTGACTTCGTGACTTATCATGACCTTTGAGCGGCACGTTTAAACATAATGTTGTAAATATACCGCAGACACGAAAAAGCGCGTAGATAGTTTTCTTGTTCGATTGTTTGTTTGTTCGTTTGAAAACACTGATCGATGACACCAATATCGAGTGACTGGCTTTGCTGTATGACTTAGAAATAAAATTTCTGAGCATTAAGGGTCGTTAAAAAAAGACTACGAGATTGCGATATCGGCGCGTGTCATGAATGTCGGCGATAGCTAAAATGTGTAAATAAGCACGAAGTGCAAAATACCAACCCATGGTACAAACCGTAGAAAACACGGCACAAGCCCTTCCCCCGCAAATCACTGCCTGGCAAACAAGCTTCACCCCAAGTGCTATCACATTGCAGAGAAGTATTTTTCAAGTAAACGAAACGCACGTTCGAAGTTCACGGTAACGAATTACTAGATAAGTGCGAGTTGACACATTCTGTTGTGCTTAAGCTTCTCCAGTGCAAAGTATTAAACTATTATTATTATTATTATTATTATTATTATTATTATTATTATTATTATTATTATTATTATTATTATTCCTTACTGGTCAAACGAAGAAATAAAAATCAAAATTAGGCGGTGAAGCAACCTTCTCTAAATGGCACAGTTATCATCGTTACTGCTGCTGTTGTTCTCGCTATTGTTGATGAAGGGCGCACAGCCGCAAAATATTTCTAATGCCGGGCAGAAGCATGAGCTCACTGAGCGCTATTTATTAACAGCCGAGCCGTTATAATTCGAGCATACGTCGTCCGAACCAGAAAAGGGGGGGGGTGAAAAAAGAAATCGATAAACTGCTCATGTTGCTCGAAATCGTCATCATGATGGCTCAAGGTCATAATGTTCAAAATGAGGAAGATGATGTTCGAAATGATTATGATGATAATAATTATTCTCGATATGACGACGCTTGACAATATGAGACTAAATGATCACGATCACGCTGCTGATAATGTTCTAAATGATGATTATGATGATGATGATGATGATAAGGAGCACGACGACGACGACGCTCGAGACGATGGCGCTTAACGATTGTAAACATTATGATGACGTTCGAAATGATGATGAGGCTAAATGACGACGGTGATCGTGATGATGCTTGAAATGAGACTTAGCTGTCCTAGTCTACCCTTACATACACCCGCGCGATTATAGATTGGCTGTCCGGCAGTGTTCACGACGAGGAACCGTCTGATCTTCGTTCTTTTTCCGAATCCCGCAGGTGTGCCCGCGGGACCGTCCCAGCGTGGCGGACATCGGGCGCTCCGAATGGCTCCGGGGCCAGCGACTTCCCGAGGGCTACGCCCGGTACAACATGTACCCGACGCTCGACCAGGACGCCACCGTCACGGGGGAAGAGCTCGAGGCCCGCGCGCACCTGCGCGAACTGGGCATCGGCGAGGACCTGATGCGCGACTGCGCCGACAAGGGCGCCCGCAGCGCCGTCACGGGCGCCTACCGCATCGTCCTGCACAAGATACAGACGACCGCGGCCCTCGACAACGTGGACAGCGAGTCGGCCGGCACGGCCACGGGCACGCCTTCGCCCGGCACGCACAAGGCCGACCGCGTCTCCCTGGGTCCGGACAGGATGTTCTCTGTCAAGAACCGGAAGTCCAGAGCGTGTGTTGTGCTATGAAGGCATCAGTTTCGTTTTTTTATAGCTTTGCTAGAGCAGCCTAGACAACTGCACTGGTCTACCAAGTCATGCCTGAGCAAGGCATAAGCCAGAGTGTCAATTTTGCCAGTCGGGTAAGGAGTTCACGATATTCCGTTCCCAAAGGAGTGAGAAGTTGACGTGCCGTCTTGGATCACTTGTTTCTTGAGGAAATGCCAGCAAGAAGGACGAGTCATTGATCATGCCAGGCGTCCTTAAGGGTCAGTGAGACTGTCACTTGTCCAGGGAGGAGAGTGGGTTCATGCGTTGCTCATTGCATTGTCCACTACTCCACTAAGCCTTGACAACTGAAACAAATGGCGAGGTCACTAGATCGTACAACATGAACGTGCAAGGACTACACAAAGCGTACGCATCAGGCCTTGGTCGGCAAGACGGTGGTGTTTATGGAGCTACAGCAATTACCAACACTCGAGACATGGCTTAGTGAACACGCTGCAACGCGTAGCTAACGACTTTGTCGGATAAACACCTGCAAGGACACTCATAAAGGGGGTGCATTGTCAGCCGCATCTCTGTGAGGCCAGCTTTCCTCCTGGCGATGGTGATGGGTTGAAGACAGCATATTCAGCCATATTCGTGGGAACGACTACACTACCGACCCGTCCCTTTAGCGGGGAAGATTGTGCGCAACAGTGGACTACAGGCCAGTGTAAATGGCTTCGTCGCTTGTTGTCAATAAGCGCAAGAGTATCTATATTCGAAGGCAGACTTGTGCAGCAGATACATCTTCGAAGTGAACCTGTCCTGACAGTGAAGACTGTACCGCACGTTGAAACCAGAGCTGCAAAGGTCCTCTCGACTACAGATCCAGGACTTGGATTTCGCGCTCGGCTTGATCCATCAAGCCTTCCATATTTGATATTTTGCACCACGTGGAGATTCAAGATCTTTGCTTTGAATCAGACATTGTCCACATTATTGTCGCAGAAGCTGGTGCAGGGGCGGTCAAAAGTTCCCAGGTCGCCATCCCATGTAATACTATGGCAGTCCGGCCTGGGAATTTCTGATTACACCAGTAGGCAACCTCCTTATAGGTTTAAGTGGCTTCCAGTCAAGCAAGTCACATCAATCTTCATGACGAGAAAGACTGGAAGTCAGCTAAAGATGCACCACGCTAAATTTCCTTAACCGTTTCACTGCCCTGTATCATCGCATGCACGTTACCAACAACAATCAAACTCTGAAATCTTCAGTCAGTTTTTTGTCACGCGAATGACACTTGTGATAATTGCGAAGTCAACTGGTAGAATGGATGGCTCCATGGCTGAAGCTGACACTTGGTCCTTTAGTATATGCTGTCATCTTCGTCAGCATGTCTGGTAGCTGTGTCTGACTGATAAAAATTCTTGACTGTTCCAAACCGTTAAAGCCGTGGGACAGCTAAACTGTCAGCCCTTTTTCTTGGGTATTGCATTTCCTACCTTGTCTTGTGGGTCTTTTTTAACAATTTTTGTTATACCGTAGTTGTGTTACACTCTGTTTAGCCATGAGGTGCAAATCGACCATTCTGGAGGGCATGGGTCGCATTATATTGCCCCCCGTTGAGTCTTTTCTCTGCCGCGCTAAATCTGTTAGGCCCCTCCACACCATCTTCGCACTTTCTCCCATTTCAACGAGCGTGCAATGAAGCTCTTCATTCCTGAGCGAGCCCATCTCGCCAATCTCGGCGAGGAACAGCCCTTTTTTTCCTTTCCGCTGAGACTCACTCTCGCCTCCAAAGTCACGTAACTAGCGAACGCCAACGCCAGCACAGAATCAGCAAAAAAGAGTTTCGATCTAATATTCTACACGATGCTTGGCATAAAGCCACCAGAATGGCGTGAGACAAACGTGTCCGATTTTGCAGTGTGATTAGCACTAGACTCGAAATAAGAGACATTGTGCAAATGGTCATCTTTAGGCACACCGTTATCGCAGGAGCTGCGGAAAACGTTATCACTCGCACGAGCTAATATGCCACAAAGCATAAAACGAAATAAAGGGAGTTTGTCAAGTCTTTTGAATGTACCACATGAACGAATATGACCATGCCAGAGGCTCTCGTGGCTGAGATGTGACCGTTGCACTTGCCAAAACTATATATGGCAAAGCTCAGTTATAACGCACCCTGATACGCCGAGGTGTGGACCATCTGCAGCAATCACTATTCTTGGTCACGGTGATGGTACCTACAAAAATTGATACGTTAATTCTGATCTCACATAGCCGGTGGACGAGATGGCGTTGTTTACCTGCAGCCCACTTCCCCAACCACCAAATGTCACGTGACTTTTGTTCCACCTAGTTCATACGCAAGTGTTCATTGCCCCATCACTACGGTATTATAGGCGTTGGGCACTCGTTTCAATAGTCACACTATAGTGAACTGAGGACACCTAAATCCGCGAATCCTCGAACACAGGGTGTCACTGGAACCAATGGTTCGGCAAGTCTTCAAGGCATTCGCAGCTTTGAAGAAGACAATACCGCTTGTCAAAATGATGGCTTGAATAACTTTCAAGCATGATTGTTTCTCCTGTTCCAGCCTTCATCTTCTACTGACCTTCTACAATAAGGAAGTCATCACTTCAAGTGAAAGGCGCTTTCAAAATGCATGAACTGATCTCGGGGTTCAAAGGACGTTAAAGGGATGCTATAGGGAACATAAATAATTTTTTGCTAATTAGTAAATTAAAATTTCACGATAGCAAAAAAAAAACATGCCTCACCCCGTAACAAGATGCTAGGCGAGCGAGGAAACGAACAGAAAGAAAAGGCCAGTGGCGACATATTTTAAAATTCGCGCACCAAACGCCGTGACGTCATAGATTTTGACGGCGTCTACTAGCACATACATAGTTGCTAATCGGTTATAATGAAGTACTCGTACATTGCACTCTGAAACGCCATACCAAGTTTCATACCTTTCGTTGAGCCAATGTCCCCAACATATGAAAAATGCGCTTTGAAATCTGCGACGTGATGCACGGAGATTTAAGCCACAATTTAAAAATGATGCCTTGACCTTGTTTTTCTCTCCTGTTAATAAGCATACGACGGTGAAACTGACGACATTCGAGTTCTCAAAGTACAATTCATCCATCCCATTCGATTCATTATTTCACTCTAGTGTCCCTATATGAGTAGTGCATAAATTAGCTTTATGCAGTCAGAACAAGCACGCGATTTCGCGACTGGTAATGTGCCAGCCTGATTCTCTATACCTTTGTGTAGTTGTAACATACCGACAACAAATCAATATGAACGGTAATATGGCGGCGTGTCGACAATTTCCTAAACAAGAGAGACGTCTGTACCATTCGGTAATTGTAATGGACCACGACCCCAAATACAGCCTCGATAAGTTGCGTCGCCACGTCAGTCAACAGTTTCGGAGGCCATGCGTAGAGGCCAATTGATAGTCAGCGGTATGGCTTAATACATAACGTGCGGGGTTCGCGATGCCTCCCATAGTGTTGCACTTTTATGAAGAAAAAAAAAAGACCGCCAGTGCTGGCTGATTCCTTTGTCATTGCTGTTTCGCGGCTCGCTTCATATAAATTGGAGTGAACGTAAATCACTTACATCTCTTTCTCTCTCAATCACACAAACACATACAAATGCTACTTTTAAGAGTGCGTAATCAGCCACAGCTTTCACAGAGATTCCATAGCTTATAAACATACATAAAAGGTTGTGACTTTTCTGAATACCTAAAGAAACACAAACCAAGTCCAAAAAGCTTTTTAGAAATTGAAAAATAGGTATGAGCAAATTTTTCCTTCTGTTTAGATGAGATAGAAATTAAGGGCGAGCTTGCGAAAAAAAAAACGGAAAAGAACCAGAAAGGCTTTTGACGTGATGTAAACTTTTGCTTTTCCTAGAACAACCTCTTTCTTTATTTTATCATAAACATGAACACAGTTTTTAGAGCATCCTTTGTAGGTCTAATTAAGGTTAAAAATTTTGCTTTTCTAAATTATAGAATCATTAGAGGGTAAACCTGTACTCCTACATTTGCAGTGCGAACGAACTACATTCAATCGTCAAATGCCACAGAATGCACCTGAAGCCTCAAAAATTCTGCGCCAACATCCACCGCTGAGAAAAAAAAAACTTATTTTGTGGTGAAGTGTGCTTTGTTCCCCCGTGCGGACTTTTCCGTGGTTTGTCTTTCAAATATATATATGTACACTTGTCAGACTGTGATCTTCAGTGTTATGCATGGCACTTGACTAAATATTTGTAGCAACAAGTTGTCGTCCCTTCTCACTGTTACTAGCTGCATCGTTACGTGAAGCAACGTGTAGTGCATCTCTTTTTGTGTGTTTTCATGTGTTAAAAGGGTTATGAACCACTTTCCAAGTAATCATAGAATAGCCTCAGCCGCTGCAACTTCCCCAATCCGTAAAAAAAGGAGTGTACTTACAGGAATTTGTCACACGCTCAGTCTAGTCTTGACGAGCGTGCTGGTCGCTAAGCAAAGAGGGAAGGTGCTCGGGAAGGAAGTCAAGGCCTGACCACATGCACGCGTTGCAGCGCGTGTTTTTTTTTTTTTTTTTTTGATGCAGCGTCGCGCCCTCTTCCTATGGGAAGCGAGAGAGCGCGCAGCTTTGCGTAGCTGCGCGCTCTCTCTCTCCATTGGGAGTGGGCGCGACGACGCGTCAGATAGGCTGACGCGCTGAAATCGGTGCCTGTGGTCAGGCCTTTACTACGTCAGCGTGTCGTGACCTTGAGCACGTCTGTTTAAACGCAATCGCTCTCTTCCTTTGGGATACTTGTGCGCGAGTGCGGCTCACTGTGTATTGTTAGCGGAATGTGGAGTGTAGCGCTGGCACACGGTAGTGTCCCGTGGTAAGAACATGTGACCCAATAGGCGATTTTGGTTTAAACTGGCTGTCGGGCCAATAGTCACAGAGCAGCTATGTGCTCTGTGACGTTAAAAAGCAGGCATCGGCACCTGCAAAAAGAGTGAGCACAGGCCTCTGTGTGGAAAGAGGGCGCTTGAGTAAATGGCCATTTTGCGACGCCAAGATTTGGCCGACCTGTTTATAACAAGGTCTGCTAATTGCAAAGTGTGTTGTCTCGCCAAACCTCGGGGGTGGTTTCCGACTCGTTCAACTGAAGTCACTCTATTGTGATTTTTTCTTTTTTTTGTTTTGCAAAGTTTGGTGTCGAAGCAAGTGTTTGATATTCCAACAACCAAGTTGTCTACGAACGCTTAGTTCGCTGTCTTGCTCCCCGTGTCTCGCCAATCTCTTGAGATGAATGCAGTGTACGGAACTTTCTTTACGTCGTGTTGTTCATTTACTGCGGATAATGTTGTCACGTGTTCAGTGTAAACGTAATTTCCATCTCAGCGAAACAGATGCGGTAGTTGTTGTTACATGTACCACTGATATACAAGCTGTATACGATCAAACAGAATCACGGTGGGAATCATCACTCCATAGTGAGTTGTTCGTTCATTGTAGATAGAGTCGTCACATCTTGTATATTATCTTCTTATCTGGTATTTGAATTGAGGTTCACACAACCTTTCATATAATGATGAGCTTCACGTATATTATACAATGGGCGCGAAGGCGCTTTTCTTTCCTACTCAATCTTTTTTGCACAGCACTTTGACGTTTCTACTTGACACTTTGGCCGAACATGAAGAGATACTACAGAAGCAACGTTCACTTGGAAATCTGCACGGAATTGCATCTATCTTTATCGCAGACAAGCCAATAATAAATTATGTGCCAAACATGCTAGCATTTGTCATTTCTTCTACGGAACCATTGAATAGGATTGGGTAGGGGCGATGGCCGAAGGATTGTGGATCTGGGCAGACTTCTTGGTTTTGCTCCTCTCTTTTTTCTTTGTTCTTGTTTTAACTTTCCTTCTTTCTTTGTGTTTTTGTATGGTTATATTTATTTATATTTTTCTTCCTATTTTTCCTTTTTCTATATTTCGATGGCTTCCCCTTTCCATTTCTATGCTAACCCCTTCTATGCTAACCACATAGCCCACAAAGCCATTGACGCAAACTGTGAGATTCTAGCCTCTTGGCGAGCGACATTCCCTTTAGTGCATCTCACCCCTAGACTCCAGCAACGTGAGGTGACGCATAACATATGACTCGCCTTCAGTCATGCGATATCTGTCATGATTTGGTTCGCTAACTTGATGCAACGTGCATGTGCACAATGTTGAATACCTATTAACAAACATCGCAAAAAAAAAAAACGAGGAAAGAAACTCAAAAAGTACATAAGACAAGTGTTCAATGCAAACTAAAACACTTATTGTGCACAACACCTTGCTTATTTGAGCTTAAGCAGACAGTTATTATTTGCTGTTTTTGTAACATTTTTCATAACCAGTCCCTCGTGTACACATGGTATGCAACCTTGTTATTTAAGCATGGGTTACGTGCAATAACTGTTTCAGTTGGCAGTCAGCGCTTGTCTTGAGCACTTCGTAACTTTTCTTTCTTGTTTTTTTTTTCACTTGCATTGTTTATTTTTGTGCGTCCACTCAAAAGAGCTTACCACTCTTTTGATCAATGTCAAGTAAGTTACTTTAGCCCATTCCTCAGAAGTGCCTGCAATTTCGTGATGCAATATCCTACAGGTGCTTGGATGACAAGGCCTAACTCATGAGCATGGTGCAGAAAGCGGAAGACATCAGCAAAATGTATGAGCGGTCATTGAAGAATATTGCAAAAGAGTGTAGGAGTAACCAAGAATTAAGTCGAACCACGGACAAACAAGGATGTCCGCAAATAAAATCCTTCACAAGGTAGATCGAAACATGCACATGAAGACCCTTGTTGCCGTCTTTGTACTTCTCTCAACATATTTTTTTTTCTAGCACAAGCAACGATTTCTCACGGTATTCACCAGCTGGGCTAAGAATGTTTTTGAGACTATTGTGATTACCTAAGCCAGATCTCGAAAAATGCAAAACTGAAGCCATGACTTGACCACGTTACAGTATTGAAACGACTGATTTGAACATTCTCAATAAAATGCAATGAGCGTCTAAGCCAGGAGTCTCAAAAACGTGGCTTGCCGCTTCACCAGGAATAAAGTTGCTTTATGGCTACACTAAATGGCACTCACATTGTTTTTTTTTTCTGAATTATTGTGATTAAGAATGCTTTGTCTCAATAGGTACAGAGGTGAGACAGGTCTCTAGCACGCATGCTCGACACACACTCACAGATTTTTGAAAGTGCCCCATGTGGTATCCGCATGTTGAAACACAAGTGCAGAACAAAATCTCTATACATATAAGCTCAACTCCTCTGTAAGAAATGTGCATTGGGGAGCGATTCTCCCCTTTTATATGAGGTGCCTTATAAGCAGGGTTCCACCAACACATCTTCTCATCCACCCTCTATTTCAATTTATAGGCACACTGGTGTCCCTTATACCCAACTCTCTTACGTCTCTTACTTATAAAGAAGTTCGGCTGTATTTCAGAATAGGTGTTCCGATTTTATCAATCTGGTGACTTGTATCGTTACGTTTCTCAAGTCCTGATGCCTGATTATCTTTAGAAATGATCTATTTCCGACATAACCAAAGGCATTTTTTGATATGGCAAGGCAACGTTCGGTCACACTTTGCTCAAGCTCCACCCTACCCACCGCTCCAATATTTTTCCCTGTTGGTGCTGCGGCCCTCGCGAGACTGAATTCTCGGATTACGGCCCGCTAGCTTATCCGAGTTTCCCATCCCTGATCCAGTCACGTTCGTGTCGGGCCAGACTTGAAGTAAAGCCACATTCCTGAACATGCAGTTAAGCCAGATACAGTGATAGAAGCGGCTTTTTGGAGCAGATTCTGGAGCAGAAAAAATGCTGTTTTGGAAATTCGGAGAATTAAAAAAAACATGTTTTAAGCCCCCATTGATGTTTTTAGAACAGATCACATAAAATTCCATATGACTCCTGGAGTTTTAACCTTCATTTAAACATTCAATAAATACTAATATTTATTATTATACATCTTGAACACATGATTATCACTGCCAATTGCAAGGAAACGTAATTAAGCAGCTGAATAGTCACTGGACACTCCGTAACAAAAGCTATATAATTAATGTACCGGTACTTTTGGCAGAAATTACATAAAAGCGATAGAGATGAACACCAATTTATAAAGCCCCAATCACATATAACGGTCACTGTGTGATGACATAATGATGTGGCTATTTTTTTACATTTAGAGAGTAGCTTGTCTCGACCCTTTGCTTTTTCTGGAGGAACAGTCTGGAAGATGTCATTTAGCGCACTGGGTGGTGCTTTACCTTCGGCAACGCGATGCTTCAAGTCGACCCTGGCCTCTTTCCTTTCCTTATACTTGCTGGCAGCTACCAATTTCAAGGAGCACCAATGCTGTGCACGCCGGACATAAAAAAAGGAAGAAAAGATAAATGTTACAGGAGCGAAACTGTCAAAGTTTGTCTAAGAGAACTCCGGGGAGCAGGCAAAATATTGTTTTGGAGCAGAGTGGAAGCAGCTAAATTACTGTTTCAGAATACTAGTTTGATTGGACATATGAGACCTTATTTTCAGTTAAAGATTGTGCATCATATATTAAAACAATGGAGCTGGTAAAACTGCTACAAAAAATCGATCACCATGGACCATTTTATTTTATAAGGGACATCATACCAGGCTCACACGGGTCCTTTTGAAAGGCCATCCAGTCGATGACCATTGAAAAGCCACAACTCTATTGACTCAGTGGAGTTGCTGCAACACGGCAGTTTTGAACGGTCGTTGAAAGGTTCAAGTGTTTATTGCAAAATCTGTATGGCATTGCACATCCTTATTTTCGTATTAATGTTACTCAAGTTAAGTAGCCTAAGTCCACTTAAAATCTCAAATATGTCTGTTGATGTTTAAATATTTCAATTAATTATTTATCCGTAGTTATCAATGTATATTCAGCTTTAAGTTACTGAGCAGAAAAACTGTGATGAGCGATACGCAGCAAGACAGCACATTGAATACGAGTGTGTGGCTGTTGTCAAACTGAGTACAGTTCACACATTTCTAGTGGCAGGAATACTCTATTAAATCATTCACAACCCTCACATATACTGCTTTTGAAGCATACTGGTTGGATTCCCTTTTTCTAATCCTGTTTCTAATTGTGAGTACGAGTACACGAAGTACGCTGTAAATGCGAGGACACGTTCACGCCATTTCCGCTTCCATCACTCAAAGGTTATCGAAGTTTCAATATAATTGTGGGGTGCTCCGTTTACTGGATTGACTATTGACCCAATGACTTTCGAAAATGCCGATCTGGTGACCATCTGGTGTGTTTTGATGTGCACTGACATTGCACAGTACATGAGCCTCTACCATTATGCGTCCATTGAAATGTGACATCCCGACCGAGCCAGCAGCTGAGCACCGTAGCCGCTGTTCCACCGTGATGGACAACGAATCTAATTTGAGCGCAAGAAGTATTGATGTCAGTCAGCAGTGTGCAACATGACTGAATGCTTTAAAAGAAGTTTAAGAAGATGCAATTTGATAGTAAGGTAATGTTGATGTCTTAGTGAATGTGAAAATAATAGTTTATGGGGTTTTATGTCCCAAAACCTTGATCTGATTATGAGAGACGCTGCAGTGGTGGACTTCGGAAATTTCAACCACCTAGTGTTTGTTGAGGAACAACACAGAGACATAAATATAACGCCTGTGTGCCAGGCCAGCTGTTCTATTCTGTGAATTCGTTCTCCTCTTCTTTTCACTAGCCGAGCTTGTGTCAGAGCAGCAGCGCCAATGTTGCTTCCTTACACTCGGTCTCTCTGTGACATTGTGAAGCTAGCTGCAAAGTCGCCTCTGGAGGCCGGCATTGGCTATTTCAAGTCGGTTGGTCTTGGCCATACAGTTACTGGGCTTGCTGAGGTGTCAATGATAACTGGTGGTTGGCCTTGGCTGTTGCGTGGCGCTCCGTCTTGGCTCTCCAGGAGTGGTCTCTTCTGCACGTCGTGTCGCCTTAAGTGTCAAAATCTCAGGTGGTCGACACTGACTGCCTCATTGTGGCTGCAGGTCCTTGCCACAGTGCGACTCGATGTGCTCTGCAAAAAGTGCATCTAGCGGGTAGCAATCAATATTCGGCGCAGGAAGGTGCCTCCGATGATTATCCCGCCGCACTCCTGAACGTGCTCTCACGGTATTTTCGCACCGTAACATCGGCAGTCGTGAAACACCAAATTTAGAGGAGATGAGCACGGCAGCCACCGTGAACTCATGGGCTGGCTTTAGGTGCAAGGTCGTCTCTACGTCCACTCTAATGTCTTGTGTAGCACAGCTGCCCCGATCAGAGGAGCTTAGGTCACCATTTGAGCCATCGCTGGATTTGTGCTTTAGTGACCGGCCTTCGATGACAACTTTGACAGACGTGTCGGGTTCACTTAGGGACGTGTAACTTTGCAAATGGTGGGCATTCGGCAGCTCTCGAAATGGTTAAGGGTGAGGCATCAGGTACTATGACAGGTTGTTTTGGTGCAGACTTAATTAGGGTAGATGATACGTCAAGAGGCCCCGGAAAATTTCAGGGGCTCTGGTGGGTCTTTGACTACTGTGACAGATGCCACGGGCTTTTTCTGACCTTCATGAAAGCCGTATGTGTCAGGCAAGAAAAGAGCTGGCAACTGGGTGTTCGCACACACTGCTGGTCTTGGAGTGCGCTCTCTGGTATGGTCCTGTTGATGGCAATATCATGGAATCGGAGGTCTCTGGCAAGAAGCACTGCTCGCGGCCAGTGTTGCTGTCTGCGGCATAGCCTTCTGTGATGACCTTTGCGTAGGTGCAGCAGGGCACAACGGTGTAGACGAAGTGGCTTGCATCGCAGCTCCCATCCATGGTCTCAGGAGATAGCATCACAGGAATGTGGTAGAGGGGAAAAGAGATTTCTGCCTGATGCCTTCATAGGCATGCTATGCCCTGGCAGCGTCTCGAAGGTGATTATTGGCAATTATCCACTTGCAACATTCCGGGCAGGCAAGCAGGGTGTTGAGAGAATTAATAGTTTCGACCCACAGGAAATTGTCATCCTAGAAGCCATGGAACACTGCCACTGTCCAAACAGTCCACGATGATGATGTGGCAGGCGAGAAGCCTGAGTTAACCGATGACACACGGCAGAGTAGACGCGATAGTTCTGTGAGCATGCGCGAGAATTACGCACAGCTGCTGGCCGACACACCTGACGAGCCCTGGGCAGTGATTACAAAGTACGCTGTGGCCCCTGTGCTCACGACCACTGGCTTCATAGCCAAGGACACGTAGACAGCGTCCCTTTTCGTGAACAGGTATGGCAGCAGTGGTCATCTTCTACTGGTACGGATGAAATAAATACCAAGCTCTTAAAAAACACAAAGCACATATCTGCCGAACTTTTGCTATTGCTGTTCTCCCAATCCCTGTCCACAGGAATTCTGCCTTACGACTGGAAGTGTGGGAAGGTCATTCCAGTTCACAAACCAGGTAACAGAGACTGTCCGCTAAATTACCGCCCCATATCACTAACCAGTGTGTTGTGTAAACTCATGGAGCATATTATATACTCTCAAATCATGCAGTTCCTTGACTCCAACCGCTTTTTTAATCGCTTACAACATAGATTTCGAAAAAGCCTTTCATGCGAAACCCAATTAGCCCTTTTTATTCATGACCTGCATACTAACCTCGATACTAACCTACAAACAGATGCTATCTTTCTTGATTCATTAAGGCGTTTGACAAAGTACCCCACAAGCGCCTACTAATGAAGCTTTCTCAACTGAATCTACCACCCGTCGTTCTAAACTGGATTGCCCAATTTCTGACTAACCGCTCTCAATTTGTTTCCCTTAACAATGTCCAGTCTAACTCGCTTCCTGTAACGTCCGGCGTACCGCAGGGGTCTGTCCTCAGTCCGCTGTTATTCCTAATGTATATCAACGACTTGCCTAACAATTTACCATGCAACATTCGCTTGTTCGCTGACGACTGTGTTATCTACAGAAAAATTAATAACACTTCTCACCAAATTGCCCTACAGAATGACCTCAATAATGTGTTAGACTGGTGTAACCGCTGGCTAATGACCCTTAATCCCCAAAAATGTAAATTAGCTTCCTTTAACCGCCGTGAAAACCCGCTCCTATTTTCCTATGAAATCGATAACATACCTGTCGAAACAAGTGACTCTTAAAAATACCTTGGCATAACACTAACCCCTGATCTTTCCTGGCACACACATATTACTAATATAATTTCATCCCTAACCGGTCATTTGGATTTCTAAAACGCCATCTGCATCACTCACCCTATTACATAAGACTTTTGGCTGACCAATCACTAATACAACCCAAACTTGAGTATGCATCACCCATTTTGAGTCCTCACCAAGTTTACTTAATAAACGCCCTTGAATCAGTGCAAAATCGTGCTGTGCCTTTCATTCATTCTTCCTATTCATAAGATATCAGTGTGTCATTCCTTAAAAATGAATCTGGGCTGACCACTCTTTCGTCTCACCGCATAATCACTACACTATCACTTTACCACAAACTTTACCACAGTTCTTTCAGCCAACCTCCTTACATTGCTCCCACCACGCGCATTTCCCCCCGTACGGGCCATCCACTTCAAGTCTCCCGACCCTGTTCTAGCACCACAACCTTTACTGCATCTTTGTTCTGCCGCGCAGCTGCAGAATGGAATGACCTTTCCCGCGACATCGTTTCTATCACATATCCATCACATTTTGTTCAAAGTGTATCTATGTACCTGTCTCGTTAATAAATTGTGGCATTAGTTACATCTCTGCACAACCCACCCCTCATGTAACACCCCCTTTAGGGGTCTGTAAGGTAATGAATTGAAGTGAAGTGTGGAACTGGCAAGGAGGCCAAGACACCATCCACGAACGGTGGTGGCAGTGACGGCAGGTGAGCAGGCGCCGTGAAGACCATAACACCGTCCTCAAGCTGGGCTTACTCGGGCTGCATGCTGGTGTGTGCCATGGACGAGGAATCTATCACGTAGTGCTTCGTTTGCATAGACTGTTTGCCAGGCCGGTTCTATTCTCCGACTTCCTTCTCCTCTTTTCACTAGCCGAGCTCACGACAGTGCAGCAGCACCGATGTCTTACAGGTTTTTGACGTGTGCCTAAATCTACACACGCAGACTTCAAGGATTTTCACCTCCAGCGAAAATGCAGCAGTCGCGGCCAGTATTCGATACCGCGGCCTGTGGGTCAGCAGTTGGGTCAGCAGTGACGGCAGTTCTTATCTAGCTTTGAATGAAGCAGCAGCGTGAGAAGGTTGACCTGTCTCTCAAATTAAGGTGATCTCTCTCGTTGTGAATATCGTGACACGCCACCAATTGATCCATTGGTACTGAAGGAAAGGGAACGCTTACCGTTAGGACTGGGTACAACGTAGGCCGCGGTTAAGAATCAAATAAATGCGACAAAGAAACCAGCAGGAAACAGCAGACACTGAAACACAGAGCTGCAACCGTTGTAGTTTCGGGTACGAAGTTTTAATTTCGCTCCCAGCATGGCCTGCCTGTCAGAAAGTACTGCGGGCGGGAATTCAACCAACCCCGAAGAACACGTCTGCTTTTACACACGCATAAATATTGTGCAATCCTCTACCTTCTTCTCCGGCGGTCCATTTGATCTTCTGGTGCTTTCTTGCAGTTCGACAGCGTCTTTCTCCGTGCTTCCCGCGCTGCGCCATGTTTAACTGCGGGCCTGCACAACCGGGTTTTTCTGGTTTCTTCTTTCTGTCTTGCTCAATCTCACATATACATCGGAAAATGTAGTTTAAATAATTGTGATATACTACGTTAAAGACTACATCATAGCAAGCGTGGCAGAGAACAGCCTCTATCAAAACGACGACAGCGCACCGCCAGTAGTCACGGAGTCCTCCGTAGCCAGTAGTGGTAATGGAAACCAATTTTGTCGGAATCATGGAAACGCCATCGAAAACTAAATTACTTTGAAAGTGAAGATATAAACCTGCTTCATGTTACATCTTCCATACTTTACACAAGCTGCCCCTAGTGAATCATGATTAAAGGAGCTTCAAATCGACAAACACACGCACACACACACACACACACATAAAACGTCGTTCTTCAGTAGGCCATTCTAATTACTACGCTAAAGCCTACCTACATTAATGTATTGCTCGTGTTGGTCTCCGTGTAGTTCTAGATGCTGTGGTTAAGCTAGGTAGCTCTAGTATTGTGAAACCGGAGGTTACCATAGCTCGGCAATCGCGCCCTTGCTGATGCGGTAGCGCCTTCTCTTGAGTGGTGCGGGTATTAGCCGCATGTTACAGAAGTGTTTCTTGCGATTTTGGGTGCATGATTACGATTAATTCCTCGTTATTTCTATCGTTTCTATTATTGCGCACTCGTGTTGAGCATTGTTAACCTTGCTTTAGACCTGTTTAAACCACTTCGTGTCAGTGTGAAAGTGGCTATATACAAGCCGCGGGCCCCTGAAGTGCTGTGCAGCGACACTTAAAAAAAAAAAAGGAGCTTTAATGAATGCGGATGCCTTTGTAATTTCTTGTATTTCTTGTCCGTACCATAATGCCTCTTACAGAATCAGTTGAAATGTCTGAAGAAATTATTTTTCTTACACCGTGGTCTGAAGTAAACCCTGTGCCACCCTCACAAGCAGTTTGTTGGAAGGGAACAATATAAACCGTTTGGATTGTAGGGGAATGTCTGGAGCATTTGGACGCATCACATTTTAAAAATTTTGTTTAGCTAGAGTGTAGATAGATGTCTGATGGATTATCATATAAGGCGGTAAACATGCTGCAAAACTTCTAAGATACACTTCCATGTGCTCCTGGTTCAGCAGTAAAATACTGTAAGATTGCACTAAAATCTGCAGTCCACTTTCACCCACCTCTGTGGGTAGAGTACGTGGGACATTAGTTGTATCTAACACGATGGTCCAAGCGTCTTCAGCGACCATTCAGTATTTCAGCATTAAATTTGAAACAGCTACGATGCGCAAACCAGCGCCTCCGCTGGTTTGCGCATCTAATCTAATTCCCCGTATTCCCCTTGGGGTTCATTCAGAAGCGAAGTCTGCCACAAAATGTTGCTTCTTTGAAGGAGCTTGTAGTGGCAAACAGTCTAAATGTATTGGACGCTCCTTCTTGAAGACTGCATGCCATGCTAACCTCTGCGGATTTTCGTTCAATCACATACTTCCCAAGGCTTTTGTCCAACCTTTCTTTCTTCTTTTTTGCCATGTGTGACGCTGTACAGCATCAGGGCAGCGGTACATTACACTAGAAAGACACGACACCGATTTTGGTCTGCCGGCTGTCTTTGGGTGTGTCTTTTGTCCTGTCGTCGTCCAATTTACACTGCAACAACACAAACAGTCCGCCGATGATCTCTGGAAACTCCATTCGCGCCTTGTCGTGCTCGCTCAGCCTTTCGTTGGCCAATTCACTGGAGGCACACAGGGAGACACCGAATAAACTTGCACACCTGCTCCTCATTTTCAGCCACCATTGTCCCTCTCCGGCTACGCAGCGCGGCGCAATCCGGCATCGAGGAACAGAGGTGGGGAGACACAAAAGGGAAGCGAAGAAAAGACTTCCATGGAGTGCACAAGATGCCCATTCAAGCGCTATGGAAGCCTCGTATAGGGCATTGTTATTTCAACAAAGATATCCCTTTTGTGGTCGTTTTAATTTTGAAGCAAAGTCATGGGCGAATTCTGGCTCAGCCGCATATCTCAACGACACGCCGACGACAGATCTGTCGATGCGTTTTGCTGGTGTTTTAGGTCTGTCGTCATGTTACATTACGACGACAGGCTGTCTTTTGATGCGTCGTCGTGATAGGCCTTGTGTGACCATGGTCTGGCGACTCGTCGGCAGACCGTCTGCCTCGTGTCAGGGTCGTGTCGCTCTGGTGTAAAAGCGCCTTTATGCTAGCTCTTGTGCGCATATAGAGCTGAACCTTGATTTAACCAAGCTATCAGGACCTCAGAAATAGTTTGTTAAATCGCGAGCTTCATAAAACCGAGAACGGAATTCGCATGTTCTTCCAAATTTACAATCGTACCTTAGAGAACTACAAAAGCTACCACGTCTCGTCTGCGCGCTTTTTAGCTACACCATCGTTATTTGATGGGCGAGACCAGGATACCTGCTCTTGTGCGCCCTTGACGTCTTCAACACTGAAAATGAAGTGATAACTAGGAAATGTAAATGTTCACACACCCAAAGCATGCCTAAGTGTTCTTCACATTTATTGAGCTTGTTCAACCTAATTTAAATACTGAGCGAAACTGCTGTTTACAGCATGGAGTGCTAAAAAATGTGCAATGAAAGTGCTTTAAATGAAAATAGGGCCTGCTTTACAACACTTCCTTAATTTACCTCTGTTAGCACGCATGGTAGCCAGTCACTCTGTTATCTAGTTTTCTTCAAATGAAACATCTATATATGAATAAAATATGAAATAAGCAAAAAAATAAAAATAAACTGCTATCCCAGCAAATGTGAATAAACTAAGCTGACTCGCCAGTCACTGCACCACCTTTTCGTGTAGTCTACTAGAAGTATGGGACAGTGTACTGTACCACTCTGATGTGCATTTTTCTGTTCCCTCCGAGCCATGTGGTCCAAAGTAAACAACATTCTACAGCTGAAGTTCAGTGGTCAGGCATTAACTTTTCAATTAAAAAAGTATGACTTCGATGTGTGCCTTCGGAGAATGATTGGCATTATGCCTGTAACTTCATTTCAATCTGCGATATTTGATATTGAGAAGCAAGAACTTACTTTTGACACATAGAAAAGGCGATTTCCAGTTACAGAACGCTCGGTCCATAGAAGACATGTGCCGGTACAGCAAGGAGATCGGTATGTTCGCTCAATCTAATGAGTCATTGACTACGTCTAGAAGTAACTGTGCGAAAGATAGAAGAGCTGTCCCATTCCTCCAACTGTCCTAAACCTCGTCTTCGCCTTACAGATTTGTACGAAATAGTATTTCCATCATCTAAACCATGAAGTATTGCCAGGCTTAGCCAGGGATGAACGGCGTGCCCTTTACAGCATCTCACCCCAAGACTTTGGCAACTTGCGGATCGGCACACATGATACGACATGACTTGCCTTTAGTCACATGACATCTTTCATAATCTGGTCTGCGAGTTTGACAAAAGCTCCCACGTGCACGATGACCAATATATTTCAGCTTATTCATCAGAGGTGCCTGCAACTTTGCCATCCTTTCCTACAGGCGCTTAGCCAACCATGAGCACGGCACAAAAAGGCTCAGCAAAAGATAGGAAGTGCAATTGTAGGATTTTAAAGAACCTTGTAGCAGTAAGCAGGATTTAAAGGGCCTCTGAAACAGTTTTGATGATTTTGTGCAAACACCTTGGGCCTGTAGACCAATACCTAAAGGTCATTTACAGACCAATTTCAGGTCTCTGCATTAACTGTGTAATTTATTACAATGCTTTAAATCATGCAATGGCATCAGAGAACGAGATTCTGCAGTAGTACGATGAACACACATGCTCCAGCGTGGCGTGCTCCAACAAGAGTTTAGGATGAGCATCAGCAACAGAAACTACTGCGAATTTATGGTGTGCTCCACTTGCAAGGACACGTTAACATCCGGCATGGTGCCCGTGATGAACAGAACTCAAGTCGACTCATGCGCTGTTTTCACATGGTTTCCTTTAGTGGGAAATGGAGCTGCGAATCGCTGCAGATAGCTGCGACTCAGCCAAATGTGCTTTCAACCACCCATTCACAGAACGACACACTCTGGTAAAGCGACATCACCCTGGCTACTAATCTGATTGGCTGTGGAATACGTGAAAGTAAGATAGGCTGGTAGAGTGGCGGCGCCTAGGATCAGCTGCCGCGATCTTTATCTCTTCTACCGGACGCCATGCGTGCTGCCGGGCGCACTGCGTGATGGTCTCTGAGATTGCGAGCAACGTGTTGTCGTGCAATATCAGAGGTTCAGTTCGAATCGTCTGGTGCACTCATGAGAGCTCTGCAATCGCAAACGATGCCAGCTCACCTCGTGAGTTCAGGAGGCAAGGCAGAGGTGAGAAAGAGGGCATGATATAATTGTCCATAGTGGCCTGGGTACACAGTGTGTCGCTAAATTTGCAGTGGCTTGATGATGCTCTAGCCCAAACCCCCCAAAAAACTATTAAAAAAAACCTTTCAGGGTGCCCTTAAGCTTAAGACTAAGAAGCACATCCGTAGTCACAATCCTGTACAGTGTAACCCCTTTAAAAGAGCTGCTGATGTAAGAGACAAGATGAGTACGAGAGACACTAGTGGGCCTAGACTGAAACAGGGATTTGTAAGAAAATGCATACGTGGTACCCCGATTAGCAGACACACCTAATATAAAAGACGAGCATTGTTCCCCAGTGCAGAGCGTGTTTCTTATAAGGGAGTTCAACTGTAGAAGGAAGATATGTTGCCATGCTTGTGCATCTGTTGAGCCTGCAATTATGTATCGGAAAATACCATGGCCTAAGAGCAACTCTTTTTGACTGTCATGATTACCTAAATGCCATGTTTAGAAATGCAAAACTGAAGCCATGACTCGAAAGTGTCGTGTTATTGTAATGACCGATGTGAACACGCTCGATGAGATGCAACAAGTGCCTCAGCCAGACTTCTAAAGAATGCGACCAGAAGTCCTTTCACTTGTGGCCCACGGCTCCATGAGGAATGAAGCACAGTGACTCTACAAACAGCCCTTGCATTATTTTCCCGCCTATCGCAATTAAGCACACTTTGTTTCAGTCAGGTACAGCTATGGGATGGTTATATGTATACAGTATATATGTTGCATATTGTCAAGAAAAATGGCCACATTAGTCATGACCTAACCTGTACTATATTCCTTAGATAGTGACAAAATGCCTGCGCAAATACCATTTTTTGCATCAAAGGAACTGGAAACAACTCTTAAATAGTAGCAGGATTTGACTTTTGGTAGAATGCAAGTGATAACCTGTAAAATATTCCACGTTCTAACTTTGCGATACTTGGAACGTATAGGCCAATATAACAAGCTTTTAAACCTAAAAAAATTATGAATCAATGTGAGGGCAATACGTATGCACATTTAACCTTGAACCGAAGCTCCGGCTTCCTGGCAGTGCTGCTTTCCCATAGACACCCGTTTTCACGGCTTAGCACCAACCGATTGCAGTGAAACCAGTTTTACAAAAGGTTACAAGCAAAGTAAAATCTAATACACCTTAGGACAAATTTAGTTACTTAGCACCTCTCTTCTGCAGTGAAACCTTCTTTACAGGATGTTAAGTTTCTAATTATTTGAAATTTTCAAAAATTTACATTCATTTCAAAGCAAATTCAAATACTGCAATATTCATTCGCACATTTGTACAAGCCTACGGTCCTGTGTTCCAGTAAATGCATGCTCCTGAACACAAGAGTAAGCTGGCCAAGTCATACCTTATAATGTCTGATCACAGTAAATGCCACAGGCTACAATAGCAAGTGCAAAGAAAACAAGACAAGCGATGTACAAATATAACAATGTGTCTATTTCTTCCGTCGAAACAGTAGCTTGTCTCGACCCTTTGCTTTTTCGGGAGGAACAGTCTGGAAAATGTCGTCCAGCGGATTAGATGGTGCTGGGCCTTCAGCAATGCGATGCTTGAGGTTGGCCCTGGCCTCTTTCCTTTCCTTGTACTTGCCGGCAGCAGCCAATTTCAGGGAGCGGCGATGCTGTGCACATTGAGAATAAAGAAAGGAAGATAAAATGTTACAGGGGTGGAACTCGCAAAGCGTGTCTAAGAGCATTCCTGGGAGCAGGTAAAATGTAGTTTCGGAGCAGACTGAAAGCAGCTAAATTACTTTTTCAGAATAGACAGATGGGTTACAATGAACATTATTTTGCATTGGAGGATAATTCATCATAATCAGCATATATTTAAACAATGATTTAAAAAAATTGATCCCTTCAGACCATCTTAATTCATAAGGAATAGCAGCATGCACAAATCCTACTGCATATCACTTCGTACTGCAGCAAAATAAAGTAAAGTATTAAACGTTACTGCCCTATACGACTACAAAGGTTGACATATCAGTCTATGAACATCCACTCCATGCACAATTCACAGTTGAGCAATGCCTACGTGTCATCTTTCACATACACAAGCGTGCACACACACACAAAACCGAGAGGCCGACTAGTGCATTCCACAACTAAAACTTATTCACACAATTGCCATACTAACTACTCGTTCTTCATCCCCGAGCAGTCCTAATAAGCTTAAATGCCCAGGCCCTCTTGGCTTAGGAATGTGCTCCTGGTTTTTCGAGGCAAAGACGTGGGCCTCTCGAGTCACTTTTCAGTGCCACCAGTAGACTGATCGCGCAGTTCTGCTGTGCATTCCAGACTCCAGAGAGCATGGCAACTTGAGCTTGTGAAAACCTCGGTGGTTGGCATCACACGTGAACATTGGAACCGCAGGCGCATTCGCTAGTTTATTTCACCACGCACCATAGCAGCACTCTTAAATGCTGCTGTCAACAAGTGCCGGAAGTTTATCGGGCTGGAAGTACCCATGAAAATAAGGCACGACAACAAATCCCAACATCAGCATGCAGCCGTCCAAGAGTAAAATGTGGAAAGAGTAACGTGCGAGCACCGCTTACCTCACTCGGAGTCACATAATGCGGGTTGCTGAAGATGACAGCTCCTCCAAAGCTGCCCTCGAAGACCTTGATGGGGTTGAGCACAAACCGAGGTCCTGCACATGATGGGAAGACAAACATCAGCTCACTTACTATGCAAAAAGAGTCGGCCGCAGTACTAATCTGCTACATCTGACCACCCCGTGCCGCAGCTTCGGCCGAAGCATTGAAGTACTCACCACAGTTTACACTGCCAAGCTAAGCCTATATTTAAAGGAGTCATGAAACACTTTTTCAAGCAATCATCAAATGACATCAGCACCGAAGTTCATCGTTTCACAAACTGATTACTGCGAAAATGTTTTGAATATGTCCAACAAAATCAATTACAGAGTTGCACACTTTCTGAAATAGCCAATAGCATACAGAAGTACATAGTCTATTTTGCCTTCACATGTATAAAAAGCGCACTGTAAAAGAGTATTTCAGTGCAAAACAAACCATAGAAGTCCCTGGCTGCAAACCCCGGCCACCGCTGGTGACCACCACTTTGCCATGGTGCGCGTGACATTACATGCTGCATAGAGCATAGCCATAGTCTTCGACCAAAGCTTCAGCCTGTGCAAACACAGTCGATCCCGGGTATCGACCTTGGATATATTGAATTATTCGCTATGTCGAACAGTTGATAAATCCCCTTAAATTTTCCATGCAAAAATATGGAACTGTTGCACACATATATCGAACTTCCGCAGAGCGTAACATTTTATATTTAGGATGCTGTGCTATGCCGAAGCCCAGAAACTGCATTTATTCTAAAAAAGATTGCTCATTTTTTGGCCACGTCATAACAAGTTTCGATACAGGAGAATAATTACTTGGCATTTGTATACAAAAAACAATGGTGAACTGCACTGCGAAATACTAAATTACGCTCCCCCCTATGCGTGCGACAGCTGTCAAAGAGCTTGGCCTGCTCATTTTACAGCAGTCAAACCGCACCTCTAAATCGATGCCTTTTCTCTAATCTCCTTTTCAAAGGTACAAAGCTTCAAAAATAAGGATAAATACAACCTGAAATGTGTACTGATCACACTTTTCTTCAATCAAGAGCTAGTTCAAGCTGAACCAAGAGCTGTCATTAGTCTGGTAATTTTAAAACATTCCATATAAGCACAAAGACATAGCGCAGTTCAGGAGGCCCCTTCCTATTCATCTCATCATTGGAAGGAGGCAAGTGCCATTAATCCGTACTACCATATTTTCTTTTCCATTTGTACACAAACTAACGAACAATGGTCCATATAGATTTCCACTGACAAGTAGAGAAAGATGCTTCTAGAGTTACGCACCAATCTCGACGAGAGCGCCAGTCTCCTCCACGATCTGGTAGTTGCGGAACCATATCCGGTGATCCAGCAGCGAGAAGGTGAACACATGGTCCACAAATGGCTGGCTTTTTGGGTGGTACCGCGGTGTGCCAAAAATCTGGGGAAGGGAAAGGGTGTGCCATGAGCAACCATTGAGACTCTTGTTTCTCTATTAAAAAGCCAGTAAACAACCTCGCGGTCCGAAATTTCAAATGGAGAAATAACCACGCTTGTACAATGTAAACATGCTGCTGCAAGAACTTTGCGAATAAGTGCTCTATTAAAAGTGGGTTAAGGGGCACAGAACAACCCGCGTAAGCTAGTTTCAGTTTCCTCCACGTCCTTCCCACCCTTCTCTCACAGCACAGAGGGTAGCCCTTTGCTGTGACCACGACCTACTGTATTCCTGAACTGCACGGATGTGCCCTCTCCAGCGCCTATGTTTTAGTTCATACCTCCTGCCGCTAGGAACGTGAGCTTTGAGCAACGTGGCGCTAGTCAGCAGCTGTTCGCTGACATCAACCTCGTTGCTCGTGGGGATGTTTCGCCCAGTGCAGCACAATTATATCATGTAATTATTACTTCCAAATGCACAATACCTCAAAAATGCTTAAGGCATGAGAGGTGATCTCAGCATTTAAATGTACGCCAACAAGTGCATGGCATGCATGGTAATATAGGCTGTCCCACACCATGCTAGTTTACGGCTACAGAAGTTTTCAGCTGCTATAAGATTATTATACCGCAACGAACATCATGCTTTGCCCTCTGTTCAGGTTCGCAAAAGCAATCACCTAAATGCCGGCAGTTCACAGAATGCAGGCGTCCTGATCCCAACGCCGTTGAAAAGACCAGAGAGTAGCAGACAAACAGGTTATAGGAAGCAACACCAACGCAGAGAAATAAAATAAGTGGGGGGGGAACATGCTCCCACAGGAGCTCGCTATCCGAGCAGGTCAGGAGTACGGTAGGTCGCGACTACGCCCACTTCATCAACGTCGCTTGATGTCAGCGATTATGTCACTGGCACACAGCCAATGACAAGGCAGGGTTGTCCCCATGTGCCCACGAGTCATAGCAGCGCAGAGAGAAAGCGCAGTGCAAGGCGAGGCATGCACCCTTCCCCTAACATTAAAGTAGCAAGAAGCCCTTTCATTCCGGAGGCTTTTGTTCTGGCAATACCACTTGTCCCGATAATATCGGGCTCTGCAAAATGATAGGCAATAGCACAGGAAAGTGAAAGCGTGAACCGCATGGCTGAAACTGCATCACGGCAAGGCTAAGGCGACATTTCGTAGTGCAAAGGACCAATCGACAAGCTCAGTGGTATGAAATATTGCTCGTGGGCAAAATTTCATCAATGCTCATTCGAAAAGGGCTGGACAGACATAAAAAAAAAAAAAGTGCGGGAAAGGTTTTTGTAATGGAGGACCTGCGCAACGCTGTAATATTCACCAAATGTGATCACCACGGTCTACTTAATTCATATAAACAAACTTGATTAGGGCATGTAAAAAAGAAAAGCCGGAGCTTGTTTACTGCCCTTTGAGCAGTTTTGGTCGAGCACTTGCTTCTAGTTACAAAACAAAAAGCCCTTTAAAATTAAAACTGATAAGAAATCAACGGTTCTTGTGTAAGCTAAAGGTATTGTTAGATGGATATGATATTGAAACAGAAGTAAACATAAAGACCTACTAACTGTCACGATAACTGAAAATTAACCGATTCGGCTCATTGGAAGAGCAGAAACTTCTTGCGAGCAGATAGGATTGCTGCAGCTCCCGGTGGAGCAGACCTCAACCCAACACCCATTCCTACATGTCCTCTGGGATCAACTTCAGCAGTGCGCAAAGCATAAACTTGACCAAAGTAATACACCAGGACAAACCAGCTCCTAGTTGCAAGTGCCACAACCATAACCTTAAGCCCGGGATTCAGGTCACTCCTGATATTTTATTTAAGTGCACCAAGCGCATGCAAGTTTTGGGGGCAGGCAGTACCGTAAAAACCCGCGTATAGCCCGGGGTTTTTTTCTAGATTTTAGGGTGCGAAATTTCGGCCCCGTACTATATGCGGGTCCCAAGAATTTTCGGCCCAAATTCAGTTTCGGTTTCGGCATAGCGCGGTGCTATCATCATCATCAGCTGTCTGCGCGCTTCTGCGCTAGGTAGTGTTAGCGGCGTTAGTCTTAACTGGTCAGTTGGTCAGTGGCCTTTGCTTCAACTTGGTGCCCATAATGACGGCCTCGATTTTGCTCCTGTGATTTTACGCCATGTCAGGACCGCGCAGGCAGTACTCTGCTGCTTTTAAAAGAAAAGTTATCGCTGCTGCCGAAACCATCGGCAACTGTGCCGCGGAGCGGCAGTTCGGAGTCAACGAGCGGAGCATTCGCGGTTGGCGGAAGCAGAAGGAAGCCCTCTTTGCATGCAGCGGCCAGCGAAAAAGTTTCCGCGGACCAAAAAATGGAGCATTTCCTGACGTGGAACGAGAACTCACAGACTTTGTGCGGGAGCAGCGAGCTGCACATCTCGCTGTCAACATCGAGCTGCTACAAGCGAAGGCAAGGGAGATCGCTCGAGACAAAGGCATTCAGCCGGAGGATTTCAAAGCGAGCAAGCATTGGGTGTCTCGCTTCATGCGCCGCGCTGGGTTCTCCCTACGTCGGCGTACGTCGATCTCCCAGAAGCTACCAGAGAGCTACGAAGAGCACCTCGTGGCTTTTCAAAGGTACATAATTGTGTTGCGAAAGGCAGTCCCCTTTCAGCTGGGCCAGATCGGCAACGCGGATCAGACGCCGGTCTACCTGGATATGCCCTCGGCGCTGACGGTGCATCAAAAAGGCTCCAGGCAAGTTATCGTGCGGTCGACTGGAAACGAAAAAACGCGGGTGACTGTAATGTTATCCTGCACGGCTGACGGTCGCAAGCTGCCACCCTACGTGGTGTTCAAACGAAAGACGCTGCCGAAGGGGGAGAAGTTCCCGAAAAATGTCGTCGTCCGCTGCCAGGACAAGGGGTGGATGGACGAATCGTTAGTCCTTGACTGGATAAAGTCCGTGTGGTGTCGACGGCCCGGAGCACTGCTGGGGCTCCCTTCGATGCTTGTGCTCGACGCGTTTCGGTGTCACCTGGCCGACTCCGTAAAGCGACTGCTGCGCGACTCCCGCACCGAGCTCGTCGTCATCCCGGGAGGGATGACATCACAGCTGCAGCCGCTTGATGTGTGCCTTAATAAGCCATTTAAGGACCATGTCAAGCGCCTGTACGTGGAGTGGATGAGGTCCGGAGAACCAGAAGTGACCCCTGCCGGACGGCTGAAACGGGCCTCGCCAGCGATGCTCTGCTCGTGGATAGTCGAGGCTTGGGCCTGCATTCCAGAGGCGCTCGTTTGCCGCGCCTTCAAAAAGTGCTCCATCTCCAACGCGCTTGATGGCACTGAGGATGATGTGCTGTGGGAGAACATTTCCGACAAGGGAGCTTCGGAAGAGAGTGCGTCCGACGACGAGGATGAATGAAATGTCAATAAATGCATTTTTTCCATTTTCCTCGGACTATATTCGGGTGAAAACTTTTTTTCTCACGTTTGCTATCCCCGAATTACACCCCGGACTATATGCGGGTCCGAGCTATATGCGGGTTTTTACGGTACTTGGACACAGTATTGTAGGGGAATCACTTCCAATGATATGTTTGCTTTCACAAGCTTTCGTGACATTTGTGCAGTGCACATTGCAATCATTGAGAGACTACAGCTCTGACACATCGTGCCCTGTAGATGGCAAACAGGTTCGTACTACTCTCATTCAGAATGATGAAAGTCAAAGTATCGTTGAAAGCGATTGCTCGAGCCCCCTGATGCAATTTAAAACTGATTCCCAATCTTCGCAGTGTCCAGAGTGCATGCACTTGCAGTGCTGAAACGATGATGCCTCAGTTCATGTCGTCTTCCCCTTGTGCTCCATTTTAATGTGCCCCTGAAGGGAACGCGGAGGAAAATGTAGCAAAATTTTTACATTAACCTTAAAGTTGAAATTTTATTATGCTGGTTTATGTGCTAAAGCAATTACACCAATGTGAGGCAGTCGGCGGTGGGAGAGGGCAGATTGATTTCAAGTACATGGAGTTCTTTTAGTGCTTTTAAAAGGACTGTCATTGCATTCCCGCCCACCCCTTTCCGACCAAGTGTGGTGGCTATGGCCACGAATCAAACCAATGTCCTTGAGCCAAGCAGTGCCAAGCTGTTATGCTACTAGAACTGCCAACATGACAAGAGCTGCGGTGCTATTGAGGAGCGATTCTACGACATTTATTGATGCCTTTTTCTTCCATTAGCCGTGTGCCACTGGCCGAAGTTGTGGCTCGGAAATGTTGACCAATGGCAGACAGCTAACCGCCACGAAAGGCATAAGAAAAATGGTCATAGAATCGCAAGAAAATCGCTCCGCGATAGCATTCCTGGTTGCATTCCAGGAACGGTGGGGAGCTTCTCCAGCTGTGCGTCGCTGATCTTTTCATGAAGCCACCATCCAGTTGGCATCACACCGAGGACGAACGCAGAGCAGGAACATTTAAGAGGTGAAGCTCTCATCAGCACAGGCAAACGGATAACACCAGAAAAATAGTGCGCGCCCAGATAGCCGCATGAAGCAACAGCCCTTAATCCAGACTTATCGGACCACCTGTTCGAGCTGACTAATCGCTAATGATCACTAATGCCACGAAACGAGACTGAAGTGCCAGGGTTACATTACCTGTGACAGCAACTCCTTCATCAGCTTACCAAACGGGTTCTCAGTGAATGCCTGCGAAACAAGAACGAAACAAGAGGGAATATATTAGATATAAAGTAGAGGGCACTCATGACAACTCAAATTTGCATAATTTCAGAGTTCCCTAAAGATACCTATATAATGCTTTTTTTCATTTAGTATTCTTTATTCTGCACTACTTTGTCGCAACACAAAAACCAGCTACTCACTTAAGACTTTTATCAAACGAAATATTTTAAAACTTAAGTGCCTGGAAACCTGATAACACACAGTAATAATTAGCCAAAGCGAAACTCATTAGATAAACTGTGAGCAGTATTACACAAAAAGGAAGAACAAGAACACTTCCTTGAAAAGGGCTATACCGACAAAGCATACTACAACCACGTTATATAATTCCTCTTTTTTCTGCAACGTCCTAGGGCCTTGAGAGCATCACATTAAATGAACGAATGAATTCACTGTTTTATACATTGAACCACTACCAGCAAACTCATTTAACAGTTTTGAAATAACGTGCAAACAATACAAACTGATTCGGGGTTTCTTCAAAGCATGCACGTGATTCCGAGAGCACCGGAAATAAAAGAGCATCACCTTGTCAAAGGACAGGAGTGGTCGTGCACCTTTAAGGCAGTTCCCGGTCATCTTCAGCTCCTCCATTGTGTGAACTGTAAGGGTCAAACATGAGACTTTTTCGCCAGGTTCAATAGGTTAAATAAACATTATTGTTAACTTCCAAAAAAAAAAAAACAGTGAACCAATAAATTTTTTTTTTTTAAGTATTGAACCAACAGACCAACAACGTCTCTCTCTGACATGTGAGAAGATTTAATCCGTAACAGTAGCAACTGGCATAGCACTCTGTCAGTACTTTAGGCAAATCGTTCATTAAAGTACAGATTGATTGGAAAGAGCTAGACTACCGATGGGTGATAGAATTCCATGACGATACACTAAAGGGAAATCTGGCATTACCGCCTACGGGAGCTGGAACGCGAATGATTGGTGGTACATGGATTTTCTTATGATTTGTTCTTTTGGCTTTATGTGGCCTGCAGCCAATTTGTTGCAAGACGAAATTCAGCAAATGTCCAGCAGTGCTATCTATATCACCACCTCGACCTGTCTAGGCTAGCCAATTCAAATCGCCTCACGAGGTTCACAACGAACCTTTCTTTTATCTGAAACAGAACCCAAAGCACGACAATAAACAGAGCCAGAAGTGCACTGGAAGCCATGAGCATGACTACGCAAATGCGTGTACTACCTATCTTCCCATGGTGGCTGTTTTGATGATGTGGACTGAGGCCTCTCACACACAAGCAGCTTATCGTAATCATAGAGGCTTCAATACGAACACGGGATGAAACTGACAGACATGCTACACAAGCAGACACAAATGAAACACACCCTGGTATGTCATCTAGTCTGTAGCGTCTCTTGGCGCAGTGATAGCCCACTTACGGCACGTCAGGGTACATGACAATGCCCACCCAGATGGCTACGGACGTGTGCGGCCCCCACAAATTGATTCCACCATATAACGAGGCACGTGACTATTTCGATGCCTCGATCTCGAGCACTTTTAGGGTGTTACTGCAAGACGAGAATGGTCCCGCTTGAAATGGGCACACACACTCAGCCTGTGTCTGACAGGAGAGGCCTTGACGGTCTTAGCGCCACTTGCAGCTCTTTCTCTGCAATCGCTTACATCGACACACTTTGAATACTGCTTAGTCTTCTCCTGGAGTGCAATCTCGAGCTTAAGCACACGTTCTTTGGCCTCCAACCTCAGATGGTCTTGCACTACCAGAGCTTTCGCGTTCTCACAATTACGGGCATGCTGTTCTCATTCCCTTGCGATTTCGTGTCAGTCCAATGTTTCAGCTTCACCCCTTTTATTCCTAGGTATGACCTAGAGCCTCTCAATCTTCATCGTTCCCTCTTTTGAACTTGAGAACCTTGGCAGGCTTGCCAAAACTGTGACGACGATGCGGGCCCTGCCTCCGTAGCTTTCGCTCGAATGTCCAGATAAGTTGTTGCCAAGTAAGCAGTCAGGCCGCAGGCGCAGCTCTGCTAGTTTGGGGTGTTAGCCAGCACAGGATACACTAAGTACCCTGCTCGGCCACATTGGGAAAAGCGGTTGCCAGGTGAACACTAGACCTAGGAATATTAGCCTTGAGTAACCGCACATACGGCAATCGGGAACCCGGGTCCCGACCAGGCGCCTTAGGCTGGCGACCTGGCATAATGTATAGTGCGAGAGATGCTCATTGGCATCTTCTGCCTTCACCTGCAATAAACAAGTGCCAGAGGCTGCGGACATAAAAGTGGCTGATTGATCGCAGCATCACAATTTCCTCTAGTAAATATTGAAGGAAACTTTACCCATGACATTTCTTTTACTTTAAATTTACCCATGACATTTCTGCAAGTCTTGACTGCGGCCACCAGGTCGACGTAATATTCATTGATTTCGCAAAAGCTTTCGACACTGTTTCGCACTCTAAGTTGCTCAAAAAACTCAGTGCCATCCTAAAAAATTTCAGTCTAGTAGACCTAATTGCCAATTTTCTGTTTAATCGCTCCAAATATGTTAGCTTTAACTCTGGCAAATCATCTCAAATCAAAGTCACATCAGGGGTACCACAAGGGTCCGTTCTTGGTCCTTTATTATTTTTAATTTTTATTAATGACTTACCACAATCTATTACCTGTAAATTACGTCTCTACGCCGATGACTGCGTTCTATATAACACCATTAACTCCGTTCAAGATCACTATCTTCTCAATGATTCGTTTAGTGCCTTTTGCTCTTGGTGTGACACATGGCAAATGAATATCAATTTCCGTAAAACTGTCTCGATGTCGTTCACTACCAAAACGCAGACTTCCGTTTTCAACTACTCTTTCAATGACCTAATGCTCCAAAGGGTTTCAGATTATAAATACCTTGGCGTGATTTTCACCACTAACCTCTCCTGGTCTAAACATATCTAATCAGTCTGCACCAAATCTCTTAAAAAACTAGGCTACCTAAGACGTACCCTCAGAAATTACCCACATGAAACTAAATTACTAATGTACAAAACACTAATTCGTCCAGTTCTTGATTATGCCTCCATCGTTTGGTGTCCGTACAAAAAAAGAGAAATAAAACAAATTGAATCTGTGCAAAAAAAGCGATCCGTTTCATTTGTCGACGCTATGACCACCATTTTTCGCCTACATCCGCCATTACTACTTTAAACCTAACCTCACTCTCTACTCGACGCGATATCGAGTCGCTCAAATTCTTGCATGCCATCGTTCACTCAGTTAACCGTCTCTCCGATAACAGCTATCTTACGTATGCTATGCCAACCGTTACTCGAAATAATCATGCCCTAAACCTCGCCCCTTTTCACGCACACACCAATCTATTCAAATTTAGCTTTTTTCCTAGAACGATAGAACAATGGAATTTACTGCCGGGTGAGATTAGGAGTGCATCGATAAATCAATTCTTGCCTTCTCTTGGAAGTCGTATCTAACCAATAGTTTCCTTGCTTTGTTCTGTTAATATGTACGCCCCACAGTGCCCATTCATTGGATGTTTATTTTTGTACTGAATGGAATTGCCATGTATATTGTATTTTGTTCGTGTGTTATATTGTAATGTGTTCCCGGAAGTGGTACTTTTGTAAATTCACTGCTGTGTTTTTTTTCACCCACTCCTGCTATAGCCCTTAATGGGCTGCAGTATGTGAATAAAAAAAAAAAAAACTCAAGGAAGTAAGAACAACTTGCGCCACTGCCACTTTCAAACTCTGCCCAATCAATGTGCACACAAACAGTCAGTCCGCTTTATGGATCGTATTGGAATACTCCTGCTTGCAACAAGGAAGACTGAGCAACATACCATTTTCAACAAGGAACTTGACAGACGGCCCATTCGGTACATTGGATGCCCTGCAAGAAGCAAACGAACAATCATGACATGGTTCATGACATCGACCAATATATGTAACAATTGAAAGCCTCAAAAGCAACACTCACCACAAATAGAGATCTTTTCTCTTCTTGTTCTCGAAGTACAAGCACTTGTTGCAGTTCTTCATTTCACATATCTGAAAGGATGTTGTTAGTTGTTTGAAAGCAATCGACACGTAACAAAGCGTGCCCGAGAAAACAATGAACCGGACAAGTCACCTACTTCGTTGATGACTACAAGAGGGTCCTTCTTCTCCATCTTGGACTCTGCGAATGTAGCAATAACACATAATGTGAGCACAATCATTGACAAGAGTTCCATATGCCTTTTTAAATGCAGATCACATTTTCTAGCTAGCGCAAAAAGTTCTGGACAATTAATCTATCTTGCCGGTGAGTACGATGTTACTTTGGCATTAGTGGTCGATCCGAGTCACTAGTGCGCAAACGACATTTGCTTAAGCACTTTACAGCCCACTATTGATGCTCTCACCGATTTGGCAGCGTCAGTACTGCTGGCATCGTTAATGGCATTAGCGTGGACACGACCAAACTAATGCACTTGAAAATGGCGAGTACAGCCAAGCAGCAAGTATTGTCTTGACGTCATTGGGGTGTATGCAACATGTCGCGGTACGGTTCAATGTTCGTGCCATTTTTGTGCTAGCACGGTTTTCCCGGCTGCTCATCAGGTGATTTGTGAGAAACAATACATAGTGTTCATGTGATGTCACTTCCGCTGTTGTCGCCCTCTCACGCCATGTCCGGGTACTTCCCTGGGTACCTACAGCAGTTCGCGTGCTGAAGGGCGGTTTGTTGAGGGCTTGTTTTCTGTTGCTGTGCGCGATGTTGAAAGAGAAGTTGGCGGTTTTTTGTTGTACTTCAACGAGCTGATCGGATCAGGAAGGCCTCGCTCGTTCACCCGATACAAGACCAGAAAATGTGTCACTGCTTTTACCGGCTGCCTGCCACGACCTATGAGGGCCCATTATCTTGCTTTCACTACAAATTGTGTGGCTTGAGAAGTGAAAGCCCAAAGTCTCTCGAGCCACAATTTTAAGAGTGGATGAGAGAATCGTGCAGCAGCTTCTGTCAGAAACGAGTCATCGTGCAGAGCTAGGCAAGTTTACAAGAGATATATTATTAATAATAATTCTAATATATTGCTGTGGTCCACGCCACCAAAGTAGCAGCGCGGCTTGCCAAGTGTTTTAAACAATGCAGATGTTGAACCTCTTTGATTAGAATTTGTGGAAACAGCCGAGGAAAATAATATGCTAGGTAGATGCTTCGCGTGGTGCACGTCGTGGTAATGCCGGTCACTTTTTTTTCTTGTATCGTTATGTTTTGATACATTTTTTACTGCATACTTTACTAAAAATTATGGAAACCGTTTTAGGGAATCAATCAATTTAAAAAAACTGACCCCCCCCCTCAAACCGATCGACTATAATCAAACCGCAAGTGAACAAATATTGATTCACATTTTTGCAGTTTTTTTTTTTTTCAATGCAACATGTGCATTCCTGCAATTGCCTTCACGATTTTAACCGCCTCCCTGACACGCTGATTGTGCACGCAGTGGTCGCGGACAAGTTTGTACAGTATCACGGTAAGCTACCTCTGTTTGCAGGTACGTGCTTGGCTATAGCACTCACCCGTAACGAAGTTACACCTGAAGACACAAATATAACTGAGGTTTTTCAAGTCATTTTTGTTAATCTGTACCAGCCAAACACGCCAGTGCTGTTTGGAAAATCGCAATGTGCGTTCTCAATTTTAGATAATAAATTTTTCCAAATAAAACACCCCGACGCTCAACTCTCTCTTCGTGGACTGCTAAATCATTTGCCTCACCAGAAGCTGATAATTGTTCAAACTTGCATCGTGAGGCACAACTGAACTGGCGCAAGCACGAGGAAACAACATGGCAACGGAGTCTGTAGGTACCCGGGCATGTCGGTGGCGCACTTTGGAAGTGACGAAGGGGCGCTGCGTGACGCACGTGCACAGTATGTATAGGAGGCGACTGCCAGCAAAAATATGCTTTAGAAATTTCATGTAGACAGGTTTCACTCAGGAAGTAAGAAAATTAAACCTTTTGGACCCATAGTATAAGCAGTTGCCTTATGACGATAAGCGCAGCACAAAGCAGTATTAAGAAATTCTGCATAGATAAGGGTAAGACGTATAAATGACTACTAGCACTCAGCTGCTGGTGTACCTGCAACAAGCCTTGAACAAGCATAATTGAGCAATAGGTAGTTTAGAAGCAACACCACAGGTTCTAAATGTGTTAGAATCCACAATAATGCCAGGACACCCCTGACAGTGATCATTTTACACCACATTTCCACCTACCAATTTGTCACTTGGTGCAGGAGACACCCGTTGTGCTTTCACACATCTCATTTACTACACAACTTATCAATGTGGTAGCACCAGAAGATGGCAGCCATAATGATGTATGCGAAAACCACTGAGAGGAACAGCAAGTTCTCGACTATGCATGTTGCACAACCATGCAGAAAATTTGCATGTTCTGGTAGCGAATCCCTATTTAAAGCCTGAATTAGGCCATAGCGCGTCTCGTTCAGCCTAAAAAACTAGTGCAAAGCAGAGTTTAGCTACTCATGGTGTCACTAGATATACGTACAGTGATGGCATAACAATGGCGAGAAATCCGCAATTTATGTGTTTGTGAGCAGCTTTAGAGCGCAAAGGAGGTTGCAGAAACGCAACCTTTAACAACGCACACGTGTCCAAAACATCAGATATCATTTATAAGCCATTGAAACCAGCAGACACACTGGCATTCTGCTGCTGCTGCATTGAACCACTGAAGTGTGTACAGATGGTACCGGACATTTCGCATCCCACAACCAAATAAACAGGTCGTGCCGAGTTGCATGTCGTTGTCAACTGACGTTTACGTCCAATAAATACAACGCAGTAAAGTTTCGGTATGTGCACGCGTGGCTAGAGTGTACGCATGCTGCGATTATGCTCTACTTGAACATATTACAACGCAGGATAATTAGGCACCTTTTGAAATGTGTCCGGTAAAGGTTGGTCTAGGATCATAAAAAAAAAAACGTACTCGTACTGAAGGAAACGCTTACCCGGCTTCGAATGAGGCAGCAATGTGCGAAGGTTAAGCATCAGATGCCTGTCTCTGAACGTGATCCCCCTTGAAGCGAAGATCATGACACGCTGCTTGTTGATCCATTTGTACTGAAGAAAAAAGAAACACTTACCGTTAGGACTGAGTACAACGTAGGCCGTGGTTACGGGGCCAATTAAGGCGACAAAGCGAACCAGCCAGGAACAACAAACGTTGAAATACACAACGGCAATCCGTGAATGTTTGGAAACACTCGCTCCCAGCATGGCCTCCTTGTCATAAGGTACTGCGGGCCGGGGAATCAAGATATCGACGATCGCACCTGGCTCGACGCACGCACAACATCGTACGGTTCTCTACCTTTTTCTCCGGTGGTTCATCTGATTTTCTGGTGACCGGAGGTAGCCTTTCTTGCGTTTCGACAGCGTTTTCGGCACCCTCGTCTACACGTGAACGCTTCCTGCGCCGCGCCATGTTTGTATAACTGCGGCCCTGCGCGACTGAGCTTTTCCGGTTGGCTCTTTAAAAATAAGTTATTGTTTTTGTAGCTTAACTTTACGTATATAAAAAATTGAAATTAAATAATAATCCTATATTACAGCGTAAATTTTACAATATCGAGCGTTGTACGAGAACAACTCTGTCTCAAGGGGGAAGTCTTGTCGACTGACGCGGCTTTGTCCCGTATTTTATATTTCTTACGTTAATTTTCTGTTTACGCTTAGTGAGCGCAAAACAGCAGCAACGGCCAAGGCAGCATTGCGGGGCACCGTGAGGCATCAGACAAGCGAATGCGCCTCATCGGCGGCGGCGCAGAGTCGTTCCGCCTTCGAATTCGCTGTTGAGACGGGATACGTGTGTGGCGCCCGACAGGCTGAACGGCGCGCGTGAGCATGGATTCAAACGGCAAGGCCGCGACGCCGAAGAAAGACAGCGGCGTCCCGCATAGTGGCTCTCAGCCGGTCACACCGAAAGCTGGAACAACGTCGACGACTGACGGACGTGAGTTTGAAACCCCCCCCACAACTCCGCGAAACAGTTCTTGACAGGTCGGCGGTGCCGTGCGTTGGTTTAGTCCCCCGGGGGGTTTCGCGTTGTGGCGCATTTTTGACCGGTTATTTCGTTCCGCCAGCCGAGGTGAGTGGGGGGGATGGAACGGGTAGTTTACTGATTAGCTTAGCCGGCGATTCGTGGCAAGCTATCGCAACCTGCACGCGAGATGCCCCGAGCGCGATTTCGAGTGTTGGGAACTTTTTACGCGCTTAATTGCGACAGGATGTCATGGCACGTCGCGAACGTGTGTGTCTCGCCGGTCGTCTTTTTCGGGGACTGGTTGTGTCGATTGACGAGCGCTGCGTGCTAGCTGTCGTTGCGCAAACAAATTGCGGCATTTGGGTCGTTTTAACCTGTTCCACGGCGATTATGCTCAGCTGGCATTTATCGGGCACGCGCGACATTGAAAGGTGCGGTAAGTACAGAGCGCGTGCTGCAGACCTTTGCGTTTTTTTTGGCGCGCCGCACCTTCGCCCCTGGGAGATTGGGACTTATCGGCAGTAGGGGAAAACAACTCTTATTTCTTCTAGTCTAGTTACAGGTGTCGATAAAACCGAGGCACGTGGTACCAGCTGCTACTTTCGAACTTAGTTTCAACGGCTGCCGGTTCTTCCTATAGCTAAAGCTTTTTTTTTTTTGGTTCAGTTATGTTCGAAATACATATGGCAACTCATCCTGGGTATAGCCAATTTCCCAGTTCAATTAAGTCCGCGCGATCCACCAGGAACGTTGTGGTGTGGGTTTCGTGTCGTACCACATGCGTCAGTAGGTTCTTGTCATTCGCTATGTCAGTCACGTAGCAGCGTAGTGAACGCGAGGCGACTCTTTTTCGGCTTTTGGTAGTTTTTTTCCCGTTCTCGTTAGGCGGTTTAATCACGTTTGAAAGCTTTACTGCGCATCTTGTTGCTTGTAAATTCGTTCCTCCCAAGGCACACTCTTAAAGACTTGGAGGTCTGCTCAGTGGCCTCCTTGTCGAAGCCTTGTGGGAGCACATTGAAAGGCCTGTGTGTGTAGGGAGGTTAGCTTCACACTTTGGCTGCCTCCCAAGGGTAAAGCAGGCACACTGCATGTTATGTAGGGCAGCGAGTGCCAGTGGTATGGGGCTCTTACAGGCCAGTTCAAAATAATGAGGGGATCAGAAACTGTATAGTCAGATACAACTTTCGAAATGGGCTGACTGGGTTAGTTGGTTGTGCATACTTGAAGTTAACAGTAAATTCGTTCATTTGTGACGATACTGTGTTAGCGTGGCTTCCCTTGAATGAATGCATAGAGCATGGTATCGTTCCAGTTAGGATATATTAAAAAAAAAACATAGAATCAGTTTTGTTAGCTCGATCTTGTTTGCCCTCATGCTCATGTAAAAGCTATCTGGAAGGCCTGCCTTTGAAGTATAAAAAATGAATTTTTGATGAAGAGTCTTTCCCCATTTTCGCTAGGCATTTTAATTGCATTTGAAAGCTTTACTGCACATCTGGTTACTCATAAATTCGTTAGTAGTATATGACGAAATTCCCTGTATTTAGCGTAGGTCAGTATTCACAGTGGCTTCTCTTGATTGATTGCAGAGAGCATGGCATCATTTGCAATGACCAGCACGCTGTCTCCTGAGGCCCCTGTATTCGTTCCGCGGCACTTCAAAGTTCCTGTACCAGAACCCCAACCGACGTCGCCGGTGAGCCCCCGGTTTTCTTTTGCACGGTTTTACAATACTTCTAAACGTATTTCTAAACATCACCAGCAGCCGAGTGTTGCGCCTAGAGCAAAATGGGTGAAATCATTACATTCTGCCAGTGCAAACATATAGGGCTGGAACTTCAAGAAAAATACAGGTGAAGAGCTGCACTGCGTGTGATGGAACAAACCAAAATAACAGAGAGGCATGAAAATTGATAATTGCTGGGGTTTTGCATCCCGAAACTTCAATATGATAATGAGGTACATCATAATGGCCGCAGCCATTATGATGTAACCACCATAACCACCAGATCCCCCCCCCCCCCGAGGCCGGTCATAGGCATGAAAATTAAGAGACTGGAAGAGAGCAGAGGGGATCGCAAACAGATGAAGTGGACATTATCGTTAATTATTATATTATTTATTCATACTGTCAGCCAAAGGCCATTACAAGGTGGAGCAACGAAGCACACTTGACGCATTGTTCAAGACGCAAGCACTACACTGTGAAATCTGGACAGGCAACACATCTGGCAGATTGAAACAAACCTACACCATACAGATCATACAAATCATAATCAAGAAAAAAGACAAATGTAACCAAAAGTACAACACGCAAATCAACTCAAGTTTTATGTGGTAGTGACCAACGATGAGCATAGAGTAACATAATTGCAAGCACTACACTCAAACACCGCGCTCCTTAAAGAGGCACTAAAGGGGGAAAAAACGCAGTTTCTTATATTATTAGGTTACCCTTTCAGAATTCCAAAATCACCATGTTGGCTGTAAGAAGATGCTTGGTAGGAAAGAACCACACAAAGAGAAAACGCGAGTGGTGATACCAACACTTCCTACACTGAATTTTGTGATGTCATCCCGCTGCGGTTGTCCAGTGGCTAAGATACTCGGCTGGTGACCCGCAGGTTGCAGGATCGAATCTCTGCTGCGGCGTCTGCATTTTCGATGGAGGCGAAAATGCCATAGGCCTGTGTACTCAGATTTGGGTGTACGTTAAAAGAACCCCAGGTGGTCGAAATTTCTGGTGCCCTTCACTACGGCGTTTCTCATAATCATAGGGTGGTTCTTGTTAAACCTCACATTGATCATCAATCGAATTTCATGTCATAGATTTTGACAGTCTACTAGGCTGTATCTAGGTCCCAATCAATGAAAGGGACGTACATTGTCCTCTGAAAGGGTTAAAGACTTACCATTCCAAGTTTAAGCTAATTTCATTGAGCCTATGGCACCAATTATGAAAAATATGCTTTGAAGTCTGTTACGCGACGTGTGGAGATTTATACATGAAATTTAAGAATGAAACATTGCCCTTGATTATCGCCTTCATTAATAAACCAATGAGGGTGAAAACAGCATTAGCATTGTTAGAGTTCACTTTATCAATCTAAACGAATTCACCATTTCACTCTAGTGTCCCTTTAGAGGTGGGGGTGGGGGGGGGAAGGCATGGTGGTCAGATTATGTGTTCCCTTGCTTGAGTAGATTGCTCGACTGTGCAGAGTGCTGCTTACTATTTATTAGACAATGAAGCAAAGAATCGGCAAAGCAAACTAAATGTGGCAGTATATAACTACTGCTTGACTTAGTGTAAGTGGTGCTGAAATGGTGAGTCAAATCAGTAATTCGCTTAGTGGGTTCCTGTGACCACTTGAGTCACCTGCAAGTCCCCTTGCAAGTCGGGGTACCGAAGTACTTGTGGACGCACTAATGTTGGTGTCAGTATGTTAGCCTCTTGCTTGTGAAACGACGTATTTCACCATAAGGCACGAAGTTAAGTGGGAGTAACATTGTACGTTCTCAACTCGTGTAGAAGTACACATAAGAGCAATTTTAGTGTTGTTGTTCAGGCCCGAAAGTTGAAATGACATAAGGTTAACGGATGATCCATCACAATATACCTTCTGCGATGGGGTTCTGCATAGTGCGCGCACGTAATTGTACGAAGGCTCACCCGCTATTGCTCACCATAATAGGACGGCACTGTTTGTTGCTTTGTAGCTCAAGTTGCTTTCGAAAACCACAAAGCTATGGATACGCATGCTTATTCCTATGTCCACGTCAGAGGTCCTTACAGGGATGGTAAGTGCTGCAGTTGCAAGATCTTCGCAGAAAGGTAGATTACTTGTGCAGTACAAGGCATGTATTGCACAGAGAGGCAATGTCCTGCTTCTAGCATGAAAGGGAATACAAATTTTGGTGCAGTTTTTAGTACAACCAGCAGCTACTAGTCTCTCTGCAAGTGCTTGTTATAAAAATTGTCACTATAGTCGGTTACATTAGGAAAAAAGAAGTCGGATATGACCACCGCCATCATTGTTCCTCTCGGAGAGAATTTGTATGAATTCTGCATCCTATGGTGCTTGCTCATTTTTATGACATTAAAGGGGCACTAAAGTTAAATAACGATTTATGCCAGAGTTAAAGCTCAATGTATGACAACATCTAAAACGACAATATTATCAATAGCAGTGCCCCATTTACCGAAAAATTAAGGTAAATGCATGACAACACATGCGCCACAACTAGGGCATTCGTAAAATGATCCCGATGACGTCACACATACCACCTACAATTAATCACTATTAATTGAGCTAGCTGCACTAAATAAAGAACCTTCCGTGTATGAATAGACATAATAAAATGTTGCTTGTTCTTTTCTGTTTGATTCATGGAAAAAAGAACCGCTGGATGTTGCTATGGGGAATGGTATGAGTGGTTCAAAAGTTCAATTTTAACCTGGTTAAAGTATACAGGTTGTGTCATCTAGGGGGTTGTGTCATCTAGCACATCTGCCATTGCGGAGGCCATGGCAGGAAATTGTTCAAAAGCCATTGGTACTGGTGTGTGGCTCCCGCTACTTTCTTTCTGCTGCTACTGGTGTCGGCGGCTGCGCAATAAGGCGAGGCAACGTTGTGCATGGCAACAATAATGTGAAACGTTCTACTTGAGGTGGGTTATTTCAAGTGCGCTAACCTGATGCGGAACACTAAAATGTGATCTTATTTCAAAACAAGCGCTTCTTTGGCACAAAAGTGACACTACGATATTCCTGGACAGCTATTTCAACAATAAATATCGACTTAATAGTTGCCTTTAGTGTCCCTTTCATTCGTGTCGCCAGTTTTAGCTCGGAAACTTGGATGCCCTGGTGAACTTTGCCAGGAATTCTGGCATCTCTGCTCAGCTTTTCAGAGTTGAACTGTGGGCCTCTTCGGAAGTTTTTGGTTGGAATTGTGTACTGCAATCACAATGAGTTTACCAAAAACATCTTTTGTTAAATGGGAAAAAGAGACTAATTTAGTACCTGCTTTTATAGCAACTTTGTGCAAGTTACGTTGTCCTTGTCCATTACTTTTCTCTCTCTCATCTTTTACCGTTATCTTCTCAAAAATAATTTTGTGTGTGCTTTTCTTTTTTTTTAGCCTTCGCGGGATTCTACTCGATATGCAATCGTTGAATTGATGACCTTCATCGAAGACGTAACCCTTTGCCCTGGCGAGTTTGACTCGAAGATAGGGGAGCTCACGAGAGCATTGGGTAGCGTCACAGATGCCGACGGTCTCACTCAAGTCGTTGACACAATCTTTCAACAGGTGAGCTTTGCTTGCTGAGCTGTTTCTTGAATTTCGTGACAACTTACGATAGACGCTTGTTGAGGTCCATTTGAATCTAGCTCGTTGGTCATAATGAAACTCTCTACACAACAATAATAAAACAGCAATTATGTTCGAATTGTAATGACAGAATTAATGCCTAGTGTTTGTAGGGTTGTGCAACAATGCCTTGCCTCTTTAGATCAGGTCACGCATTTAACTCGTGTCGCAATTTGGGTTCTCAAATTTTACGGGCCCGAGCTACAAAGTGGGTACGAGTCATGACATAAAGAGGGGAACTTCGTGTTCATTTTGACGGCTTTGGTTTTTTGGCCACACCGCCCTTGTTCACGCAAAGGTTTGTCCGTGCATTCTGGTAAGTGTCAACTTCAGTGTTCGATTAAACTGAAAAAGGGGAACACCCGTGCTTGCAAGAAAAGTTGGTCACATTGAGGTGGCTGTGTTCTGAAACAAGTGTATTGTGTCTTCATACTGACATTGGGCATAATTATGAAGCAAAAAGCAACAGTTGCAATGTCAAAAGTACTTCTATACATGCCCTGTGAAACAATCATTCAAAGAAGGAAAACCAAGTGGAAAATAAATAAAAAAAGAAGTAATGTGCATAATAAAATTTCGTCCTGCTGCTGGTAGGAGGTGTATTGACAAAAACCTGGCTGATCCCTCTTTCTAGGAATCAGTATAACACAAACGTGAAATGTCTTTTCACAGAGGTAGTTGAGCATTTATTGTGCATTGTTTTGCCACAAGGGTAAAGGAATGAATGCTACAGCAACAAATTAAGAAGTCACGCAAAAACGACAAGCAGCTCGAAACTCGCAGCACGTACCTAAAGCAGAAAGCATGCACGAAATGAGCATAGACAGGCCATGCGCGGACTAACAACTCTCACAGCTCGACACTTGAAGCGTGCTATTCAAACAGAAAGACGTGCGAAACGAGCGCACATACATGGGACAAGCGTGAACAACTGTGCCAGTTCTTACTTTTTCGTGTGTGAGCAGCATGCTCCTTTTGTAAATGTGGCCGCAGCAAGTGAAATGATCTTCGTGCTCTCCTGAATCACGAGTCTGATAGGCGTGCGTACAGGAGAGACCACGCCCTGTGGAGGCGGCGCTCATCGAAACGCTAGAAGCAACGACATTTAGACCGCCCCCAACGTGAGATCTTTGCGCCACTTCGCTAGTGATGACAAAATTGCGCTGAAGTTTCAGAGCTATGATGACCGCCAAATGATATATTCAATGTTCTCTTGGTGCTGCATATTCAGTGTGGCAATATGGTGTATATAAACAGCTTGCCGTTAACAAACTTTGCAACGTACGCTCCGTGGTCTAGTAGTTAGCGGCGTGTGCTGCGGATTGAGAGGTTGCTAGTGCGACGCCCCGCGACAGAACTTCCCCTTCTCGTTTTTTGTCTTTGCAGTCTGTTAGTGTATATTTTAGAATGTCATATGCGTGATGGAAATGCATCAGCGGAGCTGTGGTAGACTATGGCATAAAACACTCTCGTGTTAAAACTTTGCAATAATTTATCTTTTAGTTTGCCCGCTCCCACCCTCATTTCACTTGTATTTCCTCAAGCAATTGTATATTTATTGTCTCATATATTTGTCCCTAATAAACAAAAAGTGAGCCCGCTAATTTTTTTTATCATTTCACTTGTTACGAGCCAGCTACTGCACTTTCGATTCGTTTAGCGCTTCCTTGGAGTTCTTTTGAACTTGCCATAGTTTGAACTTGCTCCTCTAATCGCTTCTGCCCCATACATCCAGCAGATTAGTAACTTCTATGGTCTGTATCTTTTGGCTAGAGGTCATTGTCACTGGATTTCAGCACCACCTGTTGTCTCTCTTTTTTTTGTTTGTTTAGCTGTTTGGGCTCCCCATGATGCTGTCAAACGTGAAGCCTGCCTTGTAATTGCACTGGACTGGTGTGCATGTAGAAAATTGTGACCGAAAATGCTTAATTCATTGAAGCCCAGACACTTATGTAGGGGTTCGCAGTTTACATGATTAAATACGGTAATGCTTCTGATGACGTCAAGACCATTAAGAAGCAGTAAAAGTGTCGTCTTACGATAGCTTGACGATGTACTATTGTGGCCGCTTCCTGACGTTCTACACAGGGTGTCAAGGAGCCAAACTTTCGGTATAGCGGGGCTCGGCTCTGCAATCATCTGGGCAGCAACCTCAGCGTTCGAGGCCTTGACAACGGTCACTTCACAAACCTGCTTCTTGACCGGTGAGTCGTCTGCGTCTGCCATTCATCGGAACAATATATTCTGCAGTGCTTGTTCCCAACTGTCATCGTAAAGAGCAAAGGAAGGAACTATGGTACAGACGAAAGGTAAAACGAGCTACAAATGCGCAGCTAAGCTTGCGGCGAGTTCATGATAAGCTAACCTAACTTTATGCTAATGGTGCTTCACTACTACCACCCTTGAAGATGGCCCCTAATCCATCTCTGAAAATTTTTTAAACGCATGTGTTGAGTTCCGTGTGCCATCATGATCAACAATTTTAAACGCAGCAGCGCTGCATGCCATGGGTGCACTACAAAATGGAAGAACGATCCTGTACTCTATGGGCCTTTGGGTATCCTCAGAGTTGGGCATGATGTCGCCGACAGAATCTGGTAGCAGCAGAACAAACCTGTTTGCCTACCTCCAGGTACGCACACTGCCTGCCCATGCATCTCTATGCAAAAAGGAACACTGGGCCAAGAAGAGAGACAAGGAAATGAACAGAGTGGGACAAATGAACGAGTGAAACAAGCAATGGTCACTTTTGACTCATCAGACGCACTTAACTCTTGATATCATGGCATTATTTTGAAAAAGTCTTGGGCCACGCGTTTGTTACGGACTTGTGCACAGCTGCAACACCACAACTAAGTTGAGACCTCCGGGTGATTTAGGGCCTCTTTAAATGATACTTCAATCTTAGCCAGCTCCTGTTTTGCATATCAGCAGCTGACAAATCAGTTGAATGATTGTTGAGTTCTTGTGAGATAATGCCTCGCCTTCTTCACATGTCAAGTTAAAAGAGTGAGCAGCTACTGCAGTTAAACTGAAGCGAAGGAATGATAGCCTGCATGCGCTTTAGAGTTGGATGTCCACCTAACAGTCGTAACAAACGTTGGTTGTTTTGGTTGGGTACAATCGGGACGTTTCTAAAGCTTGTCATAAGAAGCCAAACGGGTCATTGGCTGGCAGCATGTGAATAAAGAAGCACGACAACAGCATTCACTTTATCACCAACTCAAACAAGCTCTTCGAATAACTTACTCAAGCTTCGCATTGGATGTGCACATAATTACTCAGCTCGGAGATGTACTGTCGTATCTTGGCCAAGTCGCGAATCTCGCTGACCTATTTGTTCCGGAGCTTACTTCGCTGCAGAATCAGACGGGCTCGGGTGTTTTTCTTTTACAAGTACTTTTTTTTCACCAACTGAATGAGCTCGGGAACCATGAGAATTCACCGATCAGCCCGAGGCCATGGATTCGATTTCGGGACACGAGGACCGCACTTTCGTGGAGACATAACGCAAAATCACGCATTATGAGGTGTAGGTGTGCGTGTCAGATATACCGAAGCGACCGAATTGTTTTGGAGGCCTCAGTTGCAGTGCTTCTTCTACAGTGCTACAGTCGCAGGGCTGCTTTGTCATGTTGGAACTCTACGGGTGAACCGCTCCTTGTCTATGTGTGGGCATTAGAATCTTCCTTACAAGAACAAGCGTGGGGAAAGCCCAATATAAATGGTCCTCCTAATGTAAAATTACGAGAAGATATAAACAGGTAAATCAATCAAAAATAAATTAAAAAATTTAAACAGACGACATTCCCTCGAGATTCGGAATGGATGACCTCCGCGCTCCGTTTGATACGTCAAGTCCAATACTGCAAATGGCTATGCATGGAATTCAATCAGTAAAGTGTGTAAGGCTGTGCATCTCATGTTTTGGCGTTTGCTTCTCCTGAGCATTACAGAAACATATTTTTGGAGGTCACGATTCGAAAACAGAGATGCTAAGAAATTTAGAACAACCTATTTATGACTGTATGAATTACAGGGTTTGTTTATTTGTTACTTGCTCTAAAAGTGTAAATAAAAAAATTAAGAAATTGCAGTATGGACAGTAAAATCATCGAAACATCTCCTGGTATGAACACATCTGCTGCTAGAAGTCTCGCTAGCTTCTATTGTGTTGCACTTGATGTATAAAATGGACTAAAGATTAGGATTACAATACTGCAGCTGTTAATCTACGGATGGCTGCATTGACGGGCCAAATAGACAAATTCTCAGAATTTCCCACATGCAGGCCAGGGCGTTGGCACGCATGATACGTTTTTGTGTCATTAGAGATGCACAGCCTCCTTCAGCTCCACGCTGTGCCTTCGTCTAGTAGCACAAAAGTTTGCGCTGTAATTCGCCAGTTTACACCGCGGACGATAGGTAGCACGCTATCGCAAACTCGTGGTTATGCTAGGGAATTGCAACACGCTTCACCAATGAAGGCCACCCTAACGTCTTTCTCTTTGTTGGCTTTGTTTTCTAGGTGCCATTCAGAATGTTTGAAGCGGAATGACCTCGCGTCTGGTGACATGGGCGACAACTATTTGAGGGGACTCCTGCTCTTCATAGCTGAGCTCTTCTCACAGATGATGGTTAGTAGTAGCTTCCTCAGTTGACCCTTCACAGCTGTGAAAGAAGTTAAACATTGCAGGCATTTAGTTTGTGCGCTTCTATGTTGCATTTCCACGTGGACGCCACGTGGTAATGAAATGATGCCGTAGCAGTTTTTTTAGCTTATAAACTATGTTAAATCTGTGGCACCATATTTAGAATGAAGAGTAGTACAGGTACTAGCAAACAGTATGAAAGCCAGTGATGTCGCATTAGTTCAGTGCGGCGAGTTCACTGTAAAGCTGCCATTTTCTTCTTGCCTTTTTCTGGGCTACTGAGCGCCCTGTTACAATGAGCTCAGCGTTTTTGTTATTCCGAAAGGTTAGTCTGCAGATGTAAACGAAATCACCTTTTTCCCTTCAGTGTTCGCTTAACTCTCCCTCCTGGCAGTGCACATCTTTGGCGGTCGCACCAATGTGGCGATGTATTTTTCAGTTCCTTCGGGATGACTACTCCTACAAGGTCAAGCACATAGCCGGCTGCATCCCAAACATGATGCACACCCTCTTGCAGGCACCGACAAAGGACAATGTCAAGTGCACCATCCAAGTACTGAAGGTGAGGGGCAAAGCTGCGTGACATCAGTGTCGTGAAAAAACAAATGCGCGATGGTAACCACAGACAAACGTGCCGGTATGATTTATCATTGACAAAAAGCCTTATCCCAATAGGCACGAGTGTGGAGTGGCACCACTTTAAGCGTATTGCACGGTTCTAATAGGAGACTACCTGAACGTGTTGGACTGCCGATCGCTGCCGCCTCTGTGTGCGAGGCCATAATCAAGCAAGCACCACGTTTGCAGAAATGAAACCAGCTGTCTAACATGGAAGCTCTGCTGTATTGGCGCTATCGCACCAAGTGCACATGTACGGTGCCGCAGGTGTGGCACTTGTAACCACACTGCATGCTTTTATGAGGTACAGCCCAGACATGCCTCCTGGACAATTAAAGCATCGTGGAGTGCGCATCGCTTGCAGAACGCCTGTCATCGCCACGTTAGCCCTACAGGCTACTTTTCCCATATGTGCATTCTGATGTAGACATATTATACAGCAAGCGGCTCTCCAGTCATGACATGCGTTGAGTAGCGAAGCGCTGCATGTAACTAGCCAGTAGACAATAGACTGCTTGTGACCGTACCACGGGGGGGGGGGGGGGGGGGGACTCAATTTTTGTTCAGTATGCAGATTGTAGTATGCATATATTGTGAACAGTCGATATGTCCGTTCTACCGCTGTGTCAGTCTCTGCGTATCCCGGACATCACCGTATAGTTTCAGAATGCTCCTTTGTGCCGCCACTGCGTGCTATGGGACTGTTGTGCGATAGTGCCAGAATGTTTTCTGCACTTTGGCATAATTAAAGAAATAGTTTTGTAGTGGGCACTTTAGGCAATATTCACCATTTCACTGTATTTATTGCTTTTTGGTGGCACTGGTGCACATGAAAGCAAATTTGTACTTGATGATTAATGCGTACTGCGGTTAGTGTGTCATAATGCCGTGGTCTCCAGCAGGTACATATTAATGAGGTTTCACTGTAGGGACGACAGGTCTTTTAAATGTAGCTATAAAGAAAAATTGACTCTCAAATTTGGAATCTGCAGAAAAAACTGAACAAGTTTGTAAAATTTTGTTCCATTCACTCCAATATCAAAAATTTTTTCAGACCCATGTCTTCCCATAAGAGCCAACATCGCCTTTAATTGTAACATTTGTGGATAAATGACACAGTTACCCTGAGCAGTTGCACACACGAGTTGTTGTACTTGAAGTAGTGGCGTCTTGTTTCTTTCCGTGAGCACTGTACACTTGGACTTCATAATTGGCAGTACGTGCTTTGGCATATGCACAGCTGCAGTCTGTCATGTAAAATCGGGCTGTAATGTTTAAGATTAGCACTACTGTTGCGTACGTCGAAGCTCTCCGCCCCTTCAGGAACACAACTTGCCAGTGCCATTAAAACCGGAGGTCACCTGCAGCTAGTTGTTCCTCTCGTTTCTCTCTCACTTTTATTTTTATTCGCTTTCACTTGCCTTTATCTTATTTCAGCACCTCGGTTGAACCTGTACAAATGACTTTTGCTATGTTTACCTTTGCTTGATATATCAACAAGAATGAACTCCTCTGTTATTTTGCTTTCTCGCTCACAATAGTTCTTAGTGTTCTTTTATGAAATCTAGGTTCTTATTTAGCTCTGAGTATAGGTAGCGTTTGTTTAATTTTAGGGTACCGTAATTTTCTTTCCACGTATTCCTAATCCTCATCTTAGACCAAGTTTTTCTAATAGATTCTAAATTAACTAATCTCTAGTGTCATTGGTTGTTCTAGCGCTGACTCCTCGGAACCTTTTGCCCTTGCACGCAGCTTACGGGACACAGCTTGGAGGACTTCGGTCACTCGGGACCCGGCAGTACTGGCGGCTCTATATTGGACAGTGTGTTCGACAAGCTCAGGGAGGTCGTGCGGAAGCCTGACATTGATCCGTAAGCTCTCCAGCACATTTATTTTTGTGCACAAAGCTCTCAATTACTGGGAAATCACTTAAATCAAATCGACGAATGATTTGAACCTCTCGGCTGGTCCTGGCAAAGTTGCATGTTCTTAGCATACAACTCGGCATACAGCTTGATATGCAACTCAGCATACCAAACATGCAAAAGTATTTTCTCCTTGACATAGAGTTCGTGTGTGTAAAACAACAGATGCCTGGCTGTCATAGCATTTTTGTAAGCCCAGAAAACTTCCTACTAAGAGGGAACTGCCGTCACTTCGCCAATTGAATGCGAGAGGTGCCACTTCGTTGCTCAATAAAAGTGCATTGACGGTAGTTTGTGCGGTGACAAGTGACATCGCAACACACGACCTATTACACAGAGCGATACTGCTTGATGCCGCGCTCGCTTTTGCTGTCGAGTTGTAAAGCGATACTGAACGAAAATGAGAAGAACTGACGAAATGCTCAAATTTCTACTCAAAATATGCCTCTGTTCCGATAAACAGAGTTAATTTCCAATATTTTGTAACAGTTTGTTGTACAGTAGACTCTCGGTAATTCAAACTCTGATAATTCATACTCTTGGTTAGTTCAAACAAAATTAGTTTTTCGGTTGGTCCTCTATTCTTTCAATGTATCTATAAGCCTCTTGATTCAAACTCTTATCATTCGGTCAATTCATACTTTTTGCAGTCTCGTGCCAGAAAATATCTGCTGGTTTCCCACTACTATTTAAATATTTGCATGCTTATATAATCCTAACAGTCTAAAAATGAAAAATGAGCACATCAGGCCTTCAAGGAAAAAATCATCGCTAGTAAATAAATGTTTTAAACAAAGCACATGCATGGTAAACTGTTATGGTTATCGTTCGGTATAGAGAGCTTTGTGCTGAAGGCACATACCTATGACAAAGAAGCAGGTGGCAATTCATTAAAAGGTCTGATCAGCAGTAAATGGCCATAAAGCTTGTGGACCTTACTCCTCTGCTTTCTGTTCTCTGCATGCAGTTAGGGTTCAAAAACACACAAAAACTTTTTAAATGTGGTAAAATCAATGCCTAATCATAATGTGTGGGGTCTCCTCACCTAGAGTCATCGATCTGAGAACTTCTGATCATTCAAACGAAATTCAGAGGTCCCTTCGAGTTTGAATTAGCGGGAGTCGACTGCATTTTTCATGGATTCTTGCCACCCAGCAGCCGCTCGAGAGAGCCGCGACGTCACACTCGCCAAGGGGAATGCATTATGCACGTGTTCCTGTCCTCCTTTTCTCCACCTCTCCTTTCATCCCACTCTTTCTCTTCCACAAATGCCCTGGTGCTTTGCGCCAGCCTGAAGCATTGTTCACTGCTGTTGCTGTTCTTACCGGTTTTGGGAGCCGAAGTGGGAGTTTAGCGAGTCGAGAGGCGCGGGTGAAGGCTGGCATTGTTGACTTGCCCGTTTCGGGTGTGTGTGTGTGACGTCACCAAATGTCACCTTCCCTAGTTCGTGACGCGAACACTAGATGCGGTTATTTGTGAAAAACGCTTTAATTTCATTATTTTACTGTTGCTTCTGCTTGTAACAAAGGTTGTCTGTCGATTTATGGCCCCTATCTCTTAATTTGGCTGAAAATCTTGGCAAAATTTTCGTTGAGTATCTCTTTAACGACTGCACTTAGTTTCATATCTTCTGGAGATTTCTCAGGGTAATGTGATTTTCGTATTATGCAAGTTTTATTTCTTTCTGGTTCTTGCGATGATCATGTCAACGACCTGAGTGTGTCTGCACTGGCAATTGGCAAACGAACATTGCTGGAACTACTGCTAATTCACATTTTACGACTCATTCTAATCCAGACGACCTACACCAGGCAAGGTGTAGCAACGAAGTTTGAGGGGTTTAAAGGAGCTACATGGCTCTCAAATTTTGGCGTCCTGACAGTCAAAGAGTGAATATTTCATGTTCACTGCTTCATTTGCTCGACCGACCCAACACCATGCCAACACCAGCTGATTGAACAGAAACTGCACTTGCTTGTTTTGCAGAACTGCCTCATTGATGATTAAAAATGTCCTGGATCTACGTGAGAAGAACTGGGGCCGATCGTCTTCCTCCTCAAGCTCGCCTTCTGGATGTCCATCTGAAGAGGTGATTGATTGATTGAAATAATTTTAGTGTGATTGGAATAAGTTTAATGTTTGAAGCGGTGAGGTGGTTAAGAAAAATGAGTAAAGTAGGCAGGTCGATCGATAAATTGATCAGGGGTGCCACAGCTGCATCGGTGCCAGTTTGATACAGCTCTATATTTTGTGTCAACCTGAGCCAAGATTATGAAATTTCTTGAAATTGCATTATGCTGCATCGAAATACTCTATCAGCCTAAAAATTTTTTCAGTTGTTTTGATTTTAGCAAGAAGTAGAGGTCACGTTGGCCACACGCAGTTTAGGCATCATCAACCAGTCCTGTCCCGACGCGTAGACCACCCTAACCCTGAACCACGATAATCACAGCGTAAAATATATACTTTTTAGGTGAGGGCACACGTCAGATGCAGTTGCCCAAATAGTCGCAACGCAGACCCATTGGTCCGCTGATGCCTATCAGCGAGACGATGCAACTTCAAAACAAAAGTGTGTTGCCGTGGAAACTAATGCTTCGCAGGAAATCAGGAAATATGAACTTTCTAGTCGGCCAATGTGGCCATGGTATGTTACAAACTGAAGCGGGAAACGTATGCCGTGCTTTCTACAGACTAACAAATGCGACGTATTGCAAATGCTGGCATTGCCGCTTACAATATTGGTTGCTAAAGAAATGGCACAAAAATGATTTTCTGTCTTGAAGTTGCGTTGACCCACCGATGAATATCTGCTGCCATCACTGGACCAATGAACTCATGCCATCGTTACTTTATCTGGTCAAACGCACCTTGCAGAAATTGTGCTCTGAACCTAACCCTAACCCTGTGACAATATTTACTATTATAGGTGCTCTGATTACTTGGAAGTCGCTTCCAAAAGGTTGCAGAGAGTAATATATTCCTGTTTGGAGAAAATTCAGAAAAAGAGATAAAGCCAATTCGAATATCTGATGAAGATAGGCATTGTCAATATGGCATGATATAACCAGCACTTATCCAACATTGTATATCACATCTACTGTGGCTGGTGCCTCCTAGCATGTGTTGCTGCTCCGGTGTCCTGCTGCGCTGGGAAGAAGATGGCACTCCGGATACGTGTCTGTAGCTTGAACTTTAGCCTTTTCAATATATGGGGCATTCTTTGAAAAATCGAGTCATTATTCTGATTGAAAAAAAAAAAAAACAAAAGAAACAAGCATCGAGAACTGTTACAAAGCCCGTAACTGTATTCACCATATATTGCCGGGCATCTAAAACTCGGCTGCTGACCTGCATGTAATGGGATCAAATTCCGGCTGTGGCGGCTGCATTTTTGATGGAGCCGAAAATGCTGTAGGCCCGTGTGCTCATATTTGGGTGCACGTCAAAGAACCCCAGGTGGTAAATTTCTGGAGCCCTCCACTACAGCATCTCTCGTAATCATATGGTAGATTTGGGACTATAAACCCCACAAATCAATCAATCGAGGTGTCATGAGATAGAAAAGCTCTGGTAGCTGCCGTTGTGACGTGTCTAGTGCATAGAGCGCGTATGTGACATCAACGTGGAAACTAAGCTATCCAGCCGCATAATAACAGACACTTAACGCCGTTTTTGTTTGTGAGGCACAAAATATCTCTCATTTCTTCTTCCCGTAATAACGAAAAGTAAATTCTGGTCTTGGTAGTAAGAACATTGAAATACTTTTTGTTGCGAATGCATCGACAGCTAGAAGTCTCCCAAACCTCCACAATGTTACAGACGATGTATGAAACAGAGTATAGAAAAACAGAAACAAATATTGTGGTTGTAAAAAATGCCGCAAAATATCGTTACTGGTTTCACGGCTGCTGCTGCTGAAGCAGCCATCAACACCTCTAGTTGCCTGCTATCCGCAAACATTAGGAATTCTACAGATAAACTGATGCTGTCTAGTGCCGGGACTATACAGTGTAGTGAACAAATAACTGTGTTAGCACTCTAGCGTGTGTGCGTAAGATTGGTATGCTTTTAGAACGCAGTGTTATCGGATCTAAATGCGAGCCAGTGAAGCGATCATCACGCGGCTCACTCGTTACACATACACGTTGTTACAGTGTGCCAATGTAATGATTCCATGCCTTTCTTTGTCACTTCTCAACATGCTACTTTTGAAGTGATCTAAGTGAAAAATCGTCAAGCACGCCTAATACTGAGGCTGCTGCAAGCATCGTAGAAAACTTTGCCTCAATTGTATGATGGCAAGGACAAAATTGCAGCCGCCGGGAAGCTTCACAAAGTAAATGGACCTTTTCTGACCGATTTTTCACGCTTTTCCCAGCTCCTTCGTCCATCGCCGCACTAGATAAGCAACGTAGTTTGACGATCGAGGAAGTAAGCGCTCGCAGTGCTCAACACTGCAGACAGAACAGGAGGGCTGAGAATATTGCCAAAGCTGGCCAGCAACATCACTGGCTTTTGTGGCTGCATGGTAGTGTTTTTGACTAGCTGGCAGACTATGTCAGGGTTCTCTTACTGATCCTCAACATCAATGTGCATCCGGTCATAAAATATGAGCGTATAGTTAATAAACATTCATTTTGTGCTTGGGCAAATGAGTTTCACTGAGTCTATTAACAAGTCACTTACCGCTAGTTAAGGGCAAAAAAAAAGATGTGCTTAAATTTTTTGTTACCACTCCTTTGTGTCTCATTACTTTCATATAAGTTCATTAAATTTCTGGGGTTTCAAGTGCCAAACCCACAATATGATTATAAGACAGGTTTTAGTGGAGGAGTCTGGATTAATTTGGACTGTCTGGGGTTCTTTGACATGCATATTTAGTACACCGCATTTAGTAAATGAGCATGCATGCGTGGTGTGCGAACTGGTGCTATCTGTATATGCTACGAGTCTTGGCCATTGACAATGCTGGGTTGTCAGGAGCAGAGACGCAGGAACTTGCAGCCGCGTAAGATCCCACCTTGAGGCAGGCACCAAGAAAGGTGGTTCTAATGCAGTACTATTACTATTGTAAAGCACAGCTAACTTCACACAGAGCAGGGACACGTGCGCCGCTTTCAGCATCATGTGCACTAATTTGACAGCTGTAGCGGGAGCCTCATCTAAGAAGCATGGCAGCCAACACAAACTTATGACATAGCTGTCCTCCTGCTCCTAACTGCAAATCTAAGTTCGTGTTACTAGGTGCAAAGTTTTGCGCTGCATAAATAGACCTAAAATATGTTTTATGCTGTGTTAATTATTTATATTTTGTGGAATGTGCATGTCTCTATCTCCTCATAGGACGTTTTGTCTCTGTACTCCTTTAATGCATTCAAGTACAGCCTTGCCTGATGATAGTGATATCGCCTTTAAGAACTCTGCCTCATTAGGTACGACAGCTTTTAGCGTTTTATGTGATAATTTGTCTTTTTGTTGTATGCAACTGAAGCTAAATGAGTGCCACATTTTCAGTGTTGTCGTCAAGTTATCTATTATTGCATTGGCTCTTGCTTTTGCACTGCTTTTGTTCTTTCACTTCATTTTGCTGCCACTTGTGCGGAACCGCCATGCCTGCTGCCTGCGACTACCAGTGCATGCTGTCTTTTCTCACTTCTTTCCAGGCTTGTCTCCAATAGAAAGTGCCACTTGTGTGTTGTTCTCGGGCTTGTGTGCTGTGTTTTCCCTCCCTGGTGCTCCTCTCTGCGATGTCTCATCTTCGTTCTTGCTTGCTGTGTATGTCCTTCTGAGTTTTGGAATGATTTTCAACAAGTAAAGCATGTTTCCTTCAAAACCTGAGTCTCTTTCATTTTTGTGCCCTTCGGTTATTCTTTTCACACGGCGTGGCGTTCTTGCTCTCTCCTGCAGGGTGCCGTGCCTAATTGGGCCAGTTGGCCGCGCTCTCACTTACGTGCACGGTGTCGTTGACAGGAAAGCCCCTGAAACCGTACTCTTTCCTACAGATACATTAGAGGGAACTCTGGCGCTTGCGTCTGTGGGAGCTGTAACGCACGGCACTTCAGCGAGCATGGGCATGCTGGATAGTTCACGTACTTGGCTTATCTTCGTTCTTGCTCCATTTCGCTTCGTGTGGCTTGGAGCTGCTTTGTCATGAAATGACAATGGCCAAACGTTATGATGTCGCACCTCACCACCTTAATATTTTATTCTCGTCATTTCAAGTCGAGTCTTGAAGTTCATAACGTTTTTTTTTTTGTTTGAAACAAAACCAAAGCACAACAATAAACAAGGCTGCAAGTGCGTTCGAATCCCGCAAGCACAAAGACTAGACAAATCCGTGTACTGCCCATCATTCCCATGCTTGCTGAATGATAGCAGCGCCATAGTCCCCTCCAGTTTATTTTGGGAAACTCTATGTTTGAAACTTCTTAAAGTAGCTACAATCTCCTCCTCTGCTTTGATACCTTATCAGTTACCCCCTGTTTGTGCTCCCTCTTTCATCATGGTGCCGCCTGCAATGATGCAGCAGTGTAGCAGACGACATTTCACAGAGTTCATCAGCACACAGCCAGCCACTGCACTACAAGCATTCGTGGTTGCAGTGTGGCTGAGATTATCTTCATTTACAGCTCAATATTTCTCTTCAGTTAGTCATAAAAATTTATTAAGTGCACTTTTTCAATATTCTAATAATGATCCCACAATTAAAGTGTCTAAACTAGCGTGATGGTGGCCCATGACATGCTTGGAACTACAATACAGCACACAACATTCGTAAAGCACCCGTATCGTAAAGTTCTACTGAGAGTGTTTGCAAGACATGTTTGAAACTGAAAGCTAATGCCACAGCGTGCAGCAACCCTTCCCAAAACCTAAGTAACCCTCGTCAATCTTGCCTGGTGAATTCACATAGTTTATTAGTTACGACGCACGAAAGCTGGTAGCATTTAGTGGTGGCCACTCCAAAGGTTCGAAGGAGTGTGAATCTTCAGTACCACTTACGTGCCAGTGTTTGTTCCAAGCACGCAGAAACGCACACTTGGTGGCAATGGCACTGTTATGTCCTTTACACGTCAGCGTCTACGAGTTCCTGAATGAGTTTCTCAACTCCCCAAATGAAATTCTCATGCATGGACGCATGTGTCGGTAAACTAGACAATCCCCATTTGGAATGTTAGTCTGGCTCGCAAAGTACATCCATAACTTGAAGCCATTTGGTACGTGGCATACAGAAAGCAGACAGTGTATTGTTGATACAAAGTAAATATCATGCATAAGCTGTCAGAATGTCGAAGAGGAACACCGACGTGCTTGGTGAAATCTAACCGTCTTACAGTGTTATAACTCCCTGTGAATTGTACAAATATTGTAAGTTAATACCCTGAGATACCCATAACTTGGCTCAAGTCAAACATATTGGCCTTAAATTTATTCATTTGGTGTATTTATACGTCTCTCTTCGTAAATCATGCTGCCTACGGGGCGGTATCACAAGGAGCCTTTTGCCACTGCTAAAAGCTGTTTTTGGACTCAGAAAATCGTAGTACCCACCCACAGCTATGAAAAGTGACCACACCCTTGTAATTAGGTTTATGTTGCTACACAGTGTGCACGGAGCAGCAACTCTTATACGCATGATATATGTGCACTCCACTAGCGCGTGGATAGATTTGGAGTGAAGATGGCAGTCAAGAGTGACTGTTGACAAATAGATGTGTGGTCGTACATGACGTCGATTGGCTAATAGCAATGCAACAGCGGTATCGGAGAAGGCAGAGGGGGCAAAAAAAGGGAGGTGCACTTTCTTCAAAGTGTGTCCCTAGTTTATGAGCTTCAGGGGGCTTTAGTTGTCACTGATGCTGCTTTACTCGTTCAGCCAGCACAGAAATACAGTGCACACTCATCTAAAGATGAAGTGTTTCACTTTTGTAATCCGAAATGAATAAGTTTTGGTGTTTTTGCATGTCAGGGCCAAGATTCGGTTTTCAGGCATGCCATAGTGGATGACCCCATGACTAATCTTGACTGTGTTTTTTTTAATGTTCACACAATATTAAGCGCAGGGGGGGGGGGGGGGCATTTTGAAGGGAGTGCTGAAATCTTGAAGCATCTGTGGGCTTAGCAGCGCGACGCTGCTAATCAGCCAAGCTGTAACGGCTGGTTCTCTGCAGTTCATGCAACTGCGGCCTTTACGCGAGTGTAAGTCTTGTCGGTCTAGATTTTTCCCATCAGTGAATGAGGCTTCTTGTATGAAAACACTGTACAATGTTGTTTTCGTGGCACATTTAATCGTTTATATATGCCAGCCGTGCACAACACACATAAGATATGCACTTATCACCGTTTCCGATGTAATCGTGATATGCAGTTTAACCCCTTTATAAGGGACTTGCATTGAGGAGCAATTCGTTTTTTATATGACGTGTCTCTTATAAGCAGGGTTATTCTGTATGCATTTTCATGTCAACCCATATTTAAATATGGGCACATCTGTGTTTCTTATACCCAATTGTCTCTCACATCAGTATCTTTTATAAGGTGGTTCGATTACAGTAATATGCTATGTTCATGGTATCAGGTGTGCCTCTTATTTTGATAATAAATGTTTGAAGACCCAGGCCATGTGCCCTGAACTCTTGAGCAGCAAAGTTTGTTGTTTCTGGCCCAAATCATAAGACTTCCAAGACAGGCATCTGGCTTTTACAAAAGTGTGGCCTTTCTTCAATTACTAAAGGTAACTTGGAAGAGATGTGGGCATATTGGTTGTGCATTTATTATTTTTTTTTTGTGGAAGGCATTGCAAATCGAAATTATCAAACAAAAAGCACCTGTGCTATTTTTTTGCTCTTCTGTACTTCGTGTTTGTCATTGTGCCATGATGCATTTTCCAGATGTGCGAAAAGGTATATATTAAAAGGACACTAAAGATAAAAATCATTTTTCTCGTAGCAGTATATTACATTTTTTGCAAAACCAAAATTCCCTTGTTTGCGGTTGGAAGACATTTTATAAAGCCTACAAAAAAGTGCATGTCACCTTGAAGTTCCCACATCATTTGCCATGATATCAAAGATTTTGACGGCACCTAATAGGGCCAACGTAGTCTTATTGATAAAAATGAACTGCATTGTCTTCTGAGGGTACCACACATGCAGAGATTTAGGAAATTACTTTATCATGGTGTCATGCTGACATTTTGGCATAAAATTTAAAAGTGAAACCTTAGCCTTGGTTTTCATTGCTGTTAATAAGCCAGTGATTGTGAAAGCCACAACACTAGGTTTTTGAAAGTGTAATTTATCAATTTAAATGGATTCATTGTTTCAATTTAGTGTTCCATTCAAAGAGTCTGTACTAATACTCATTTCAAGGCGACTAGCAAATCTGCCCATATTGAAAAATGAACGACCTAATATGGCATTCCAAGTTAATGCAATTGAACCTCTGTAAATTATAACTATTGTTCAGTAACCTGTTGAGAGAAGAAAAATTTGTGTATGGCATTCATTGTACAAACGCCTGTTAAAGCATAGTTATCTAAAGCTCACAGCAGTTACTGGGGACTGTTATAACGAGAAGAAAACTTGTGGAAGAGTAAAGGTGTGTTCAAGGACGTAGTGCTGGCATTGCCAAGTTGTGAACAGTTTTTATTCTTTCAGCGAACTGGGAGCCCGGAAGTGCATAGCAGAGAAGAGCCACGCAACATGAGCACTCACTATCAACTGGTTTATTTCTCACGTTTGAAAAATGCATAAATATACAATGCTGCCCATGACAACAACTTTATGACGACAGTAGGAGCAGCATGCAAAGCTTATCATCGAGGCACTTGTCTATGAATTAATTATCTGTATAGTTAAACTCATAGTCATGTAGCTATAAAGAAGGATGTCTGGTACGCTGGCTTGCATTCCTGGAAATGTGATGCTCTTGAGAAATTTCACACGTAGTTCGAAGCGCATCTCGGGAAAGAACACTTGTTTTCTCGAGCAATAGATGGCATTTGCACGAATCGCAATGCGAAGCTGAAAGGCAATATGGGGTACTTTTCAAGGAACCTTTATGTTTTCTGAAGTGTACATTCAAACCTGTACTGTCGTCATAATCTTGTTGACATGCTCACCCTTGTATATATATTGCCGCGAACCATGCATTGGGTTTGTTTATTTGTGTTTTGTTTTTTCAGCCTGGCTGCGCCGGCCTGTGCTATCGCCGTTTTCACAGCGTTTCGAACAAACGCTATCGAACAACGCTTTAGGCGTTGTTCGATAGAAACAACGCTTCAAGCGTTGTTTGTTAGAAGCGCTGTTCGAACAAACAGCGTTTCTAACAAACGCTATCACGGCATTCTCGATACAATTCGACTATTCGAGAAACCCTCGCGCCGAGGGATATCAATTCCCGCACAGCCGATGCCGCGTCATTTGATCGCCGACGCTCACTAGCATGCCCATCGTTTTGCTGGCCGCTGCTTCGCCGCCTGTGTATTTTTTCAGTTGTTAGGGGAGCACAGGTTCGCTCCAATAAACTTGTTTTTCTCATAGACAACTGCGTCGTCCTTTGCTGCGTGACATCTGGTGGAGGTGCGGGGTACATGAACCCTAAGCCATTGCCAAGCCGACAAGCACGCCCAACTCGTGTCAGCCGTCGACAGCAAGGCCTTCAGCCAGAGTTTGGACCGCTCCCGGATAAAAAAAGGAAAGAAGACGTAAAAACCACGATGATCAAGGCAGGCACCATGACCAGCGCTACCAACCCTCCCGTCATTCTGCAACAACCTCGTGTGCCCCCATCATTCCGAGGATCTCCTGGTGAAGACCCGGAAGAGTGGCTGGAAGGACTGGAGCGCATCCGCATCTTTAACAGGTGGGATGACGAAGAAACTTTTCGTCATGTCTTCTTCTATTTGGAGGATGCAGCTCGAATGTGGTTTGAGAACCATGAAGGCTCCCTAACCGACTGGACTGTCTTTAAGAGCGAATTCCTCAAAACATTCGCTACGGTTGTGCGGAAAGAACTAGCCGCCCTTTTGTTGGAGACGCGAATGCAACACCCTAACGAAGGTGTTGTACTGTTCGCTGAGGAGATGAAGATGCTGTTCCGGAGAGCTGACCCCGAAATGGCAGAAGAGAAGAAGGTGCGCTTTCTGATGCGGGGAGTTAAACAGGAGCTCTTCGCTGGACTCATCCGCAACCCCCCTAAGACCGTCGCTGAGTTCGTCACCGAGGCTTCGATGATCGAGAGGACCTTGGATATGCGCTCGCGGCAATACGATAGACCACTCAACACCCTTTCGGTGAACCCGGTAAACGCCCCTGGATTGGCGACGGAAGACTTGCGGGAGACCATCCGCGCCGTCGTTCGCGAGGAACTGAGGAAATTGTTCCCAGCAACGCCGCAGCCCCAAGTCGCCTCCCTCCCTGACGTCGTCCGCGAGGAGGTTCAGCAAGCACTGGGGAATTCCACGCCGTCGGAAGCACCTTGCGAACCACAAGCGATGACCTACTCCGCTGCTGCTCGTCGACCCCGACCCGTCCCAACCCGTTATCAAAAGGCCCCGCCGTACCGCCGCCCAATGTCGCCCGCCCGACCCCCTGTAACCCGAAACCAGGCGCCCAGGAAGACCGAGGTGTGGCGAACGCCAGATAATCATCCGCTGTGCTACCACTGCGGAGAGGCCGACCACGTCTACCGCCGCTGCTCGTACAAGAGGCTGGGTTTGCGTGGGTTCTCCGTCGACGCAACCCGCCCGCGAGCCGGCCAGCGCGCATTTGAGATCGAAGAATACCTGTCGAACACCAGCCGTGGACCATCCCGTTTCAACCGTTCGCCGTCGCCCTACCTGTACCAATCCCCCAACCGTCGCAGCCATGCTGACTTCGCCCCGTGGAAGGTCCCCCAGCCCACAAGGGGGAAACTAAAAGCAGCAACTTCTGGAGGTGAAGTTGCACAACGGCGAGAAAATGAAAACCCTCCAACGACGCAAGACCGTGACTCACGACATGCCCTCATCCCGATGACCCGGCGACACCCTGACGAGACCCCCGAAAACGACGACAGCTACGCTGCGCGACGCGTACCCGAAATGACGAAGCCTGCCGCTGAGAAGACGACGATGACGACGCATAGTGCCCGACCATCAACACGTGCAAGCCGCGATACGACGCCCCGACGCACCCGAAATTCGAGGAAAGCGGCATCCGACGTCCAGTTGTCCATCGACGGCCTTGACGTAGTCGCCCTCATCGACACGGGAGCCGACTACTCGGTCATGAGCGGGTCATTCGCGTCCAAGCTAAAGAAAGTTACGACCAGATGGGACGGTCCGCACATATGCACAGCAGGAGGCCACCTCGTGACCCCAAGTGGAATGTGCACATCGCGCCTCACCATAAACGGCACTACGTACCCTTCGTAGTTCGTCATTTTGCCTAACTGCTCCCGCGACGTAATTCTCGGAATGGACTTTTTGGCGGACAATGGCGCAATAATTGATCTGCAGACCAGGTCGATAACGTTTTCTTCGGATCACTCCACGACGCCGCAGCCGAACCTCGGACACCGTGCTGCTGTAAGAATCGCCGACGATCACGTCACCCTGCCACCCCGCGCAAGCTTGATGATCGCCGTCTATTGTGAAGGTGCTGCTCCTGACGTCGAGGCTATCGTGGAGACTGACCAAAGGTTGCTTCTAGACCGCGGTGTGTCTGTCGCAAGAGGCATTGCGCGGTTTAAGCAACGCAGATCGCACGTTTTGGTCACCAATTTTACCGAGGAGTACCAGCATCTAAACAAGGGCGCTGCAATGGCGTTCCTCGAAGAAACGCAAGAAGCGAGTCAAGTGATTGCGGTCGCCACCTTTTAACGCACACGCGCAGATGCTTCCAGGCTGCCACATCCTTTCGACGTGAACCCGGCGCTGTCGCAAGAAAATCGGGACAGATTACTGGAGTTGCTCCGTCGCTACAGCGAGTGTTTTTCCTCGAACTCGAAGTTACGTCAGACACCTTTGACGAAGCACCGGATAATAACCGAAGATGGAGCCCGACCTACCAGACAGTCACCGTACCGCGTTTCTTCACACGAGCGCGAAGCCATCCGGACTCAAGTTGATGACATGCTCAGATCAAAAAGTCCGTGGGCTGCGCCGGTTGTACTCGTGAAGAAAAAAGATGGCACTTTAAGATTCTGCGTTGACTACCGGAGACTAAACAAAATCACCAAAAAGGACGTGTATCCCCTGCGACGAATCGATGACGCCCTCGACCACCTCTGCCACGCCAAGTACTTCTCATCCATGGATCTGAAGACCGGCTACTGGCAAATTGAAGTGGCAAGAGAGACCAAGAGAAGACTGCATTTATAACCCCGGACGGTCTATACGAGTTCAAGGTGATGCCGTTTGGGCTGTGCACGGCGCCCGCAACGTTTCAGAGAGTCATGGACACTGTGCTAGCAGGCCTGAAGTGGCACACTTGCCTCAAATACCTCGACGACGTTGTCGTATTCGCGCGGACTTTCGACGAACACCTCACAAGGTTGGAATCTGTACTCGAGGCCATTCGTACGTCGGGGTTAACGCTGAAGCCTGAGAAGTGCCGTTTCGCGTACGAGGAACTCAAGTTCTTGGGTCACGTCGTGAACGCCATGGGAGTCCTACCTGACCCGGCAAAAACATCAGCCATTGCGAACTTCCCAAGGCCGAAAGATAAGAAGGGTGTGCGAAGGTTTCTCGGACTGTGTGCATACTACCGGCGCTTCGTCGCAAACTTCGCACGCATTGCAGAGCCACTCACGTGCCTGACGAAAGAAAGCACCCCTTTCAGCTGGGAAAACGACCAAGAAAAGGCATTCTGCGAGCTGCAACAACGCCTGCAAAACCCGCCCGTGCTCGCTCATTTCGACGAAAACGCCGAAACGGAAATGCACACGAACGCCAGTGATATCGGTTTGGGTGCCGTCCTCGTCCAAAAGCAAAGCGGTTACGAAAAGGTAATCGCCTATGCAAGCCGTGGTCTGTCGAAGGAGGAGAGAAACTACTCTGCCTCCGAGAAAGAGTGCCTGGCTATCATATGGGCCATTTCAAAATTTCGCCCATACGTCTATGGTATACCGTTTAAGGTTGTGACAGACCATCATGCGCTGTGTTGGCTCGCCAACTTGAAGGACCCCTCTGGCCGTCTTGGGCGGTGGAGCTTGCGCCTGCAAGAGTTTGACGTTACAATATTCTACAAATCCGGCAGGAAACACTTCGACGCCGACTGCCTGTCCCGCGCCCCCGTCGACCCACCACCACAGGACTCCGATGAAGGCAGCGCGCTCTTCGGAGTCGTGACAGAGAGCGACCTAGCCGCCCAGCAGCGTGCCGACCCTGACCTCCGCGCCATGATCGACTACCTCGAAGGACGCAACGTCGCCGTGCCTAAGGCGTTCAAGCGCAACTTACCAGCATTCAGCCTCAAAAACTCCATCCTAGTGAAGAAGAATTTCAACAGCGGAACGAGAACGAATTATCTACTTGTCATCCCCGCAGACCTTCGTGACGAAATTTTGGAAGCGTGCCACGACGACCCGTCTTCCGGACATCTCGGAACAGCTCGCACGATTACAAAAATCAAGGCGAAATACTTCTGGCCCCGCCTTACATCCGATGTCACCCACTACGTCCGGAGCTGCCGTGACTGCCAGCGACGAAAAACACCACCGACGAGACCAGCCGGACTTCAGCCGATCGCCGTCCCAACGAGGCCCTTCCATCAGATCGGAATGGACCTTCTGGGCCCGTTCCTTACATCCCGATCCGCGAACAAATGGATTGTCGTAGCGACAGACTACATGACGCGCTACGCAGAGACCACCGCTCTTCCTAGGGGAACTGCACAAGAAGTTGCAAAGTTCTTTATTAACCAAATTGTGCTGCGACATGGAGCCCCTGAGGTCCTAATCACGGACCACGGAACGACCTTCACTGCGGAGCTCATGCAAGGAATCTTACGCTACAGCAACACAGATCACCGAAGAACGACGGCGTACCACCCCCAAACGAATGGACTAACGGAACGGCTCAATAAGACAATCGCGGATATGCTGTCTATGTACGTCGACGTTGAACATAAGACGTGGGACGAAGTCCTCCCGTACGTCACGTTTGCGTACAACACGGCTATTCAAGAAACCACGCAGATGACACCGTTCGAGCTCGTCTATGGAAGACGGCTGACTACGATGCTCGACGCCATGCTTCCGCACGTAGAAGACGACGACCTCAATGCCGACGTCCAAGGATACCTCCAACGTGCGGAGGAGGCCCGCCAGCTCGCTCGAGCTCGTATAACGGACCAGCAACTGGTGGATGCCGGACGCTACAATCTCCGACGCCGAGTACCATCCTGGAGATCGTGTGTGGGTTTGGACTCCCATTCGACGTTGTGGACTCGGTGAGAAACTTCTACGACACTATTTCGGACCCTACCAGATTCTACAACGTGTTGGCCAAATAACGTACGGAGTGATCCCCGATGGGGACTCCCGTACATCACGACGACGCACGCGGCCCGAAGTCGTCCATATGGTTCGCTTAAGACCTTTCTACGGACGATGACGAACTTTTAATTTGTGTGGACTGTCCCTTATGTTAGCATCGGGTCGATGCACTCTTAGAGGGGGGGTAATGCCGCGAACCATGCATTGGGTTTGTTTATTTGTGTTTTGTTTTTTCGGCCTGGCTGCACCGGCCTGTGCTATCGCCGTTTTCACAGAGTTTCGAACAAACGCTACCACAGCGTTTTGAACAAACGCTATCGAACAACGCTTCAGGCGTTGTTTGATAGAAACAACGCTTCAAGCGTTGTTTGTTAGAGGCGCTGTTCGAACGAACAGTGTTTCTAACAAACGCTATCACGGCATTCTCGATACAATTCTACTATTCGAGAAGCCCTCGGGCCAAGGGATATAAATTCCCGCACAGCCGATGCCGCGTCATTCGATCACCGACGCTCACTAGCGTGCCCGTCGTTTTGCTGGCCGCTGCTTCGCCGCGTGTGTATTTTTTCAGTTGTTAGGGGAGCACAGGTTTGCTCCAATAAACTTGTTTTCCTCATAGACAACTGCGTCGTCCTTTGCTGCTTGACAATATGTGTCTTTCGTACGTGAAAAATAAACCAGTTGTTAGTGAGAACTCGTGCTGTGTGACTCTTCTCTGTCTGTTGTGTGTCTACGCTGCCAGTTTGCTGAAAGAATGTGAACTGCCAACTAGCCAACCTATCTATCCTGTTGTGAACAGTTGTTTATTGCTATCCTTGCCACGAAGAGGGTACAGTCGTTGCATTATATATTGGTATTGGCATCAGGAGAAAAAATATGTAGGGTTAACAGAAAAAAAAAAAAAATCGTGGCATAGTCACAAAGTGATGGTCAGTAGGCGAACTAGTGGAATCGTTCGGTGTTACTGTGAATCACCTGTTTTGTTGAGTTGTGAATTTCGTTTTGCCATCATTATTATTGCTTTGTGGTATTGGATCTAGACTGAAGTTGGCAGAGACGAGGTCTGGGCACGTTGCCCTGGTGGTTGTTTCCAGTCATATGATATGCATCGTAGAGCACATTGAGACGCCATCCACTGCATAAGCTAGTTGTTGTCGGTGATCATCAGCGTCATGGCGTATAGCATGGCGGTACCTTGCATGGGATGTTCCATGATGGCAGAAAGAGAATGTGTGGTCTGGAAAGTGCTTGTTCATCATTGACGCACAACGCCGGCAATGGATGAGCTTCGACTTCAAGGAGCTTTGCCCCTAAATAAGGTTAAAAAGTAGTGTAGAATCACATTTGTGATGTTGGAAAAAGACAACGGTGAGCATAAATGAGCTGACTATAATGGTCTATGTTTCTGTGTGCAATTAAGTGGTAAAGACACAAACACTTTACATATTGTTCTTTTTTTTTTTTTTTGTCTTGCAGTATGTAGCTAATGCCTTACCCATAACCGCTGGAAATTTCATTTTCTTCAACCAACGCCTCCTCTAGAAAGATGCCTGACGAATGGCTCGCGCTCCCAGCGGAGTTGGCCTGCCTTCAGTTTTGAGCAAGCGCCGTGCGGTGGCAGTTGCGACCGACACTATCATCATGGCGGTACCAGCTAAGCGTTTTTCACCTGCGGCTTATAGGGGCGCGTCAGTCGAGAGTTGTTAGAGACCTGCAACTGTACACCACTATTTCGGAGGCTATGCAAAGTGTTGTGTTGTTGCACCGTCCGCCACAGGTGACGCTAGCGACCGACAACATTCTAAAATGAAGGAGGGAAAGGGTGTGGCAGCTGTTTTCCCTTTCATGCGGCAGGCATCTAAATAGAGGAGGCGTTGCTCCAACGCTGAAGGGTTAATTACATGGAGATGTTTTATAGTGTCCAGTTGCGGCTCAGTTTCTGAGTGTGTTGATTTAATGGGACCCAGCAGGTTTTTTTGAAAGTGCAGCCGTGCATATGAGCGAACAAAATAGGGGTGCAGTCGTCATGCACCATGTTGACAAGTATAGGAAACAATGCATGCAAGGAGCATGGCAGCTAACACAAACTCGATTTGTGAAGTAGCTGGTTGTTTACATTCAAGCCAAGTTGTCTCTGCTGGGATGCACTCCCTTTCAAAACATGCACTTACGAGGAAAACACTTCGTTAATATTTCGTAGATTTGTGTGTATCCATACAAATATATCTCTCGAATCGCCTTGCCTTTAAAATTTTGTGTCACTACCTGTTTGAGTGTTCTGTAAATTTGGAGTTGAGCAGGCTGTGTACTGTGTATGGCTGATAAATGGGGGGTCACTGGGTTGCAGAATTGGTTCCAAGTAAAAATCGGTGTCATATTAATGTTTGTTGGCATAAAATGGATTCGGCCGGTGAAAGTGGAGACGCTTCAGTCCTGCAGTGGACATTAATAGGCCAGTGATGATGCTAATGAGTTGTGGGACATTACCGAGGTAACATTAAAGGGTGTTGTGCCAATGTGGGCATTCGGGGACCAAGCACCTGTAACAAATGTAGGGTAGTGTAATCGCGGTATTTTCTTGTTGGATAAAGACTTCATTATGACATTCTCCCATATCAGCTTTTCTTCTTTCCTCAAAAGCATCACAAAAAGTGTAGCTTTCTTTTTTTATCATTTTCCACATGACGCGCCCACACACTGTTCAGTTGTATCCCAGTTGCCAGAAGTGTGTCAATGTTAATGTACAATGTAATGTCCCCTTTCAGTGATTGGCATCTTGTTTAGGTAATATAGGCTGACTTTATTTCTTTTTTGTTTCGCAATCACACTAAGTTCAGATTTTCGCGCGTAACACACTCGTCCCTCTTTAAGGCCATCAACATGAAAATCTTATTTTTTGTTAAATTGTTAATAAATCAGCAGTGTACATATGAAGGCATGCAATGTAATGCAAAAAAAAAAATCTCGGCCTGGCTGCAGTGCCACTAGCTAAATATATCAATTAGCAGCCTTTCAGTAGTACTCAATTATTAACAGATATGATGAAAGTGCTCTGAACAGGGGATGCCACATACATAAAGTATCGGAAAGCAGGATCTTTAGGTGGTCCAGAATTTCATTACAATTCTTGTGTCTAAAATGCTTCTGTGGTTTCTTAACTTCACTTGTGTTATGTACAAACTAACCTTCCATGGTACCAAAAACTGCTATTGCCTTGGGAGGACGCTTGGCAGACCAAAAAAAGTCAACTGCAACGACGCCTTAAAGTTTTGACACCGACTACACCAGGAGAGCCTAAATTGTGACAGCAGCACCTGCTAGGGTCTGTGTAATCCTTCATAATTAAAAATAGACTACATCGAGTTCCTGCGGAGCCGTAGACTTGACATTGCAAGTTTCAGGAAGTAATGCCAAGCCATTGCGAGAAATGCAACGGAAAGATAAAGGTCGAGTTTCATGATGCCACAACATTCGGGTGTCATGGTTTGAGCATGAAATTAGTAAATTCAACTTCTAACTTTTTTTCTCATTTAGTAATGAGCCTGTGATGTCAAAATTAACTATAATATAGTTCATTAACAATAGTATATCAGTCTAAACTGCGAGTAATAATGTACAATATTCCGGAACTCTGCCTTTATCCTTTTGAATTGCTATTCTCTCCTCAGCTTTTGGTGTGCTCTAAGCGTGACCTGTTTTGTGTCCATGTTTTATCACGATGCAGAATCTTCCAATAACGTGCGGTCCTGACGGTGTGCCGCTCTCCAGAGAAGAGGAGAACTTTGTCCAAGAACTGCTCCTCGAAGAACAGATGGGCGGCCTCGAACTTGCAGAGTGAGTGTGGTACCCTTTGGCATTTAACAATGATTAAATTTTGTATGCGAGAACTTCCACCTTTCCTATCTATCTGTCTGAACAAATGCTCGTTTGAACATCTTGATGGGGCAGTACAAACAACGACAGCACCTGAACATAAACAATGCAAGGCAGCACGTGCTGTGATTATTTTGTGGTGCCGTCAGTTGTGCTTCCATATAAAGTGGCTCTACTAAGAATTTATTCAGACGAGCAGGAAATGTGCTTCTAAGAGCATGTGCCCCCCAATAGTCTGTTAAAACACATTGTCAAGGGATGCTAGGCGTCGGCACAGAATTCTATTAACAATAAATTTTAGTTAATTTCATCCCATGTGCTAATGTTACCTCTTGGTGAAAGTAATGTAACAATGGTGAAACTAATGCTGAAGGGTGGTAAACTTTTATAATATTCTTACACTGGTACATCTGCAATTATTTTGAAATAACTTCAGTTTACAGTTACTTTTAAAATGTTTTTAATGCCGACTTTCTATAATACAGGAGTATAGAGAAGTGTGGAGAGGCTGATCCACTTATAAGACATTCTGAAAGTATCGGGTTAAGTTAAAGCCCCTGTGTGATAAGTTTTCTGCGTTTTTAGCATAATACAAACAGTGATGATTGATAGATTGATTGACATGTGGGGTTTAACGTCCCAAAACCACCATATGAATATGAGAGACGCCGTAGTGGAGGGCTCCGGAAATTTTGACCACCTGGGGTTTTTTAACGTGCGCCCAAATCTGCGCACACGGGCCTACAACATTTCCGCCTCCATTGGAAATGCAGCCGCCGCAGCCGGGATTTGATCCCGCGACCTGCGGGTCAGCAGCCGAGTAGCTTAGCCAACAGTGAATCCATTCCTTTAATGGTGGCTCTGATGTCTTTAGTCATCATTTTTAGGCAGGGAAGATCCCCCCTCTCTCGATCTCCTAGCCGCTCCCTCGCCAGAGGGGTGGGAGGCAGTTCTGACCTCCACCAGCCTGGCCGTTCAGCTCCAGGCCGTACAAAGGGCAGAGGAGGTGGCCATCAGGTTCAGCCTGGCGGGTCACCTACCTCCTTAAGTCTGACGACAATAAAGTTGTGTTCTCTTCTCTAGGCACTCTTCTGTTTCCTGTTTTGTGAAACTTCTCTGTTGGCATTGTGTCAACACATGACAGAATAAGTTCGGGTAATGATTGTCTCGTATTTAATTAGCGGCATTGTAGCTTAGTCATTGTTCATTCTTGTAAACAGTTCTTTCTTTTTTATTTCAGTGATGGGGGCATGTACTCCAATGATATGGGCAATGACGAAATGGATGACGAGGTTGCGGCAGCCTACGAAGAATTTCTCAAGGAATCGGGACGATGAACATTTTTGTATTTTGACACGCAGGGGAGGGCTCCGGGGTGGGTTGGCCAACGAGTGGGAGGGAAATGCATCAAGGGCTGTTTCTCTTAAGTGTTCATATTGCGGCTTGTCGTTTTTTTTATGCATTTTTTTACGGAGTGGGAAATGCAGTGTGTTACCACCTTGCCCATATTTTTTTTATTGCTTTTGTATGTTGGCAAGGCATTTTTCTGTTACCTCAGTTTATTCAAGTTTTTTTTTTTTTCCGTCACATACGTCACCTGCGCATCTTACATGTTACAATGCAATTCAGGCCATCGAATGTAATGCAACAAGCGCTTGTACATTCTCGACGCACAAAATGCTGCTTTTTGGACGACTATCCATTGAATAATAAACAGAGAAGACGTTTTGCAGGAACTGTCTGTTGTGTATCCATTGGTCTCGATGGTATGTGCAGGTAAGTTGTGTGACAGAGGTATAGTGAGCATCACTCCTAAGGCTTGGCAATAACTTTAGAAAGTTAAGGGGTGCTTGTACCTGTACGATTTGAAAAGATCACATTTTGTAATGATACAGGTACAACTTCTTATCCTTTTGATGTCTGCGAAAGCCGATTATTTTTACTTGAACGCGTGTTACGGGTCACTTGAAATCCCGCATCAAATGTTCGCTTGGGTGTTACTTCAGTGTTATGATCTGGCTAAGAGTGGGAAAATGTGTGGCCAAATTGGTAATCTTGTGCTAAATGAATATGAAAATGGCAAGAACTCTTTCCTGTGACGTTTCGGCGCAGCTAACTGGAGCAATACAAGTCTGTGTCTGTCCCAAATGTGAAGACACTACAGGCACCAAGTGTTCAGCGTTTGTACTTTCACTAGTCGCGGCAGCTCGCACTCCTTGTGGATGTCTGCTGGTTTGAGTGACAGGCTGCCGCGGTGGCCAAAATGGCTCGTCCGCGATGTTATGGGCCAGTGCGTGGACGCACTAAACTGGACAGGGAGTGGCGTTCGACACTAGGCCGCGAGCGGCCGAAACCGAAATCCCGCATAGGGGGCGGCTTGCGCTCTCAAAACCGGCGTGGCCAGTGTTCCCGAAGGGCGCAGTAAATACACGCGAATGCTGCAGCCAGCCGCGCTCGGGGGGCCCCGCCAGACGGGAACCTAGCGAGGGAGAAGCGAGCAGCAAAAAAAAAAAGCGCACAAGCAAAAACGCAAACGCGCAGCAAGCAAACAAAAACGTGTCCGGCCCTCCCCTGCGCCCGCGAGATGAATTCGGCCCGCCGTGCGCATGCGCGCGGGACGCGAAAGCAGACTTAAAAAGCATCAATATGGCGGCCTGTTCAACGGCAGGTGTGAGAAGTGTCGGCCTGAACTCTGGAATAGCCATGAAGGACTGCTACTCGCAAATTAAAGGAGGCGAGAAAATATGCAGCGGAGATGCCAACTGCCCGTTCATCAACGGTAACGATTCGGGCCAGGGCGAGGAGCGATGGCTACAGTCGCTTCGCCAGTTCCACAGCGGGCGGAATCTCCAAATGGTTCATCTTTCGCCGTCAGTCACCGAAAAGGCGAGTGTTTTCTTCGCGTTTCCAGTTCGTACGCCGCGATCGGCTCGTGCCAAGGGGTCAATTTGGGCTCCGGGCCCCGAGGCTTGCGTCTCGGCGGCGGCATTTCGCGATCGTAAACAAACGGGGAGGCTCAGCGCGGAGTCCCCGCTCAGTCGTCGTCCACAAAGCCAGGAGCACAGAGCTGCCGCATTTTCTTTGTTTTGCACCCCCATCCTTTTCCCTCGACGTTATCTTGCGGTTTAGTGCGGCCTTCGCGACGACATGGAAGCCCGCGCAACGCCCGCGTTCATTTACCGCTGCTCCCGGCGAGAAAGCAAGCGTCTTCGAAACATGTCATGCGCAGCGTTGTGTTTGCTTCGCTACCGACACCTTTTTGTTCCGTTGCTTCTTTCCTCCTGCCGCGCTCGTTATTTTCGTCGTGAATTCTTTTCACTGCGCGGCGCATGTGTGGGAGAGAGAGCGTCCGAGACAGCGCCCTGGGCGAGGAGGCAGAGCCGAGAGAGCGAGGAGCGCAGCAACGGCGGAGGGCGGCGGCGGCGGAGTGCTGCGCGCGAGTGTATCGATTTTTTTTGTACCGCATCCCGTGGTGGTATTTTTCCTGTGTGCGGCGCGCGCCTTTTTCTCCCGCCCCTTCTTTATTTTCTTCGATCGCCTGTTCGCTTTTACTTGACCCGAGCCGGCGCGTGCTGCAGTATGCCGCTTATTTACAAATAGAAAAAGACCCCGACGCGAGGCACTACTTTTTCTTTCCTGTGTGTGTGTGTTGTCGCGGAGTGCGCCGCCAGCGTGCAGTGCGGTCTGGCATGTCGTGGGTTCTTCCGCGGTGGGACGATGTGGGGGTTGGGGGTGGTACGTGTTTTTGGAAGATTTTGCTCGTTCAATCTCCGGAGCGCTTCGATGACATGCTGCCCCCCGCGAATTAAGAAAACCTCTTCGGATCAGAGCTGTGGCACGCTACACGTCTGACAATCCAAGCGTGCGCGAATGGTGGGAATGACCTTAGGCGGAAACAAACGGGCCGTCCGCTCCCGGCTTGGAAAGGACCGTTGTCGTAGCAGCGCACGTTTCCTGGTTTAAGCTTTTGTTTATCAATAAACCCTGGCTCTCCGCGTCGATTGTGTGTTTCGACGAAACGCGCACGTCGATGTCACACACGTAGAGATAAGTTGGAAGCAGTGGTTAGGTGTGTTAGCGGGTCAGAAATATGGCAAGAATAAAGCAAGCATACAAAACGAGGCTTTGCGAAATGGCGGAAGTCGATGTGTGTCTGTGGCGGAAAAGACAGGCGCGCACACACGCTAAAAAAGAAGCACTTGCTGTCGGTATCCAAACCAGGCGCGCGCTATGTCCTTGAAGTGGCTAACGCAGTTGCGCTCCTTGCAACGTTTCACAGGCAGGGAGGTTTGTTTTGAGCCTGCATTGCGTGGGCGATAAGCGTTACGGCTGCACCAGTGCTGTCGCCGCTTTGAAAACTGGCTCCCGGTTATCGACTCTGCCTCGTTATCTGTTTCCACTTTCTCGAGTGTCCTGTAGCCGCGCTACTGGGACCCGCGTAATAAAAATAGCGCCCTGGCAACCAACTTCAGCCTATTATACATCAGCTCTGAATGCAATACAACGTGCCGTTTTCCTGATACGCGGCGACATGTGCCACCTAGTGCAGGCTACAAAACCTTCGGCTGCGAGTCAACACCTTGCATGCCGTTTCCATTGTGACATTCATGTGCACGGTTTTACAATTTTGGACAAGATGCCACCCAGTGCAACAATCAGACCTCATGAGTAGGCGGCGCTAGTGCAGAAATGCAGCCTTATATTAACTTTATGTGCAGTCTTGCCAATATGTAGGGCTAAAGTTTTCATTCAGCTGTTTCGTATTTCAGTACCGCCAGCAAATTCATTTTCTTCAACGTTAACCTCTTGTTCTTGTGTGCAATTTATATTTTGCATCCATGCATCTGTCTCACAGTTGGCAATGCACCCGTAGGGTTTTTGGTCTTCCGACAAATTAATCCAACAAAAACAAAACTTGCCTAGCCGAGTTTGTATAAGAAGCCACCGTCATTGCTGCTACCATTCGCAGTGTCACCGTCTCAGCATTGTACAGTCAGTTTGTGTATAACAAACATCTGAACTGAGCTAGTTAACGTAACTAATGCAGCAGCGCATATTTTGGCAGGCTGTGCTACCATTCGGATGGGCTGTCCTCAACAAAAAAAACCAAAATTTGTGAACACAGCATTGGAAATTTTCTGCAAAAGCATTGACGTGCCTCTCTTGTTTAGGTGTTGGTCTTGTATGTGCTCACTGCCTCTGATTATTTGGGGAAAATATACAAAGCTTGGTATTCTTTATGATTTTACAAATATTTTGTCAGTAGCTGTGAGAAACTTGTGCTTGCAAACAAACTTTGCTCTTCTAACTTTACACTAGAAGCTGACTTTTTTAAAATCGTGAAACAGTGCCTGTGGTACATTTACCTTTAGTAAGTTTATAACAACACATTCTCGCGTCGGGAGGCTTTAACAGCAGCTAAATACAAAATGTATTGCTGTACTCTAAGAACAATTTTTTGCTTGTCAGTAATAAATAGCTTGTAGTGGAAAGTAGAAGGCAGAGTGATGCTGCTACATCGAATGACAAAGACCAACTGCATTATTCCATGGCTGGCGCGTGCGGCCTCGCGCCTGCATGGACTTCGTTCTTGTCGCTGAGTCGGCATGCTAGCACGCCACAGGGCCTCCCGCCGTAAAAAAAGGAATTGTATTCAATATATGTCCATGTGACAGTTCTGGTCCGGAAGGTGGACTGGCGAACAGGCTCTCAATCCTCTTCAGGAGGTGGGGGCTGCGAATGGTGCAGAGGGCGGATCAACATCCTGCGTGAACAGCTCGAACCTGTGCACACGAGACGTGGAGGTGCAAGCGCATGCCCTTCGCCGTGAACCCAGTGTCGCCCAGCATGAGATTGTTTTTTTCCTCTCGCCGGCTGGTGGTCTGTGAAATTGGTGGTGTATACGAAAGCGACATGGTGTTCACGGTTCTGTTTCAGTCGCACACCACTTGCAAATCGAACAGAACCGCTCAGGACAGAGATGCGGCGATGCAAGCAGTGTCTCAGCTGCCATCTTCTATTGACAATCATCAGCATTGAAGCGCGGCAGTATCAGCGCTGGGACAGGAAAGTAGAGTGGGAGGGCAGCACACATGCAGCAGGAGCCGTCATCTGTTGACTGGAGTGCGCGCGCTGCGTGCATCGAGAACACTTAAGTGGCATGGCGGCATCTGTGGACAGAGCTGTCCCCTCACTTGACGAAGGGGGATCAGCAGATTCAGCAAATGCTTGTACGGCCACTGGCACATGACGGTGTTGGTGCTACTTCGCAGGGTAGTGCTGTTACATGGACGCTGGCATCGGTGATGGCAGGTGTAGTGAACAAAGCTGCGGGCGGGAGGCGACATTCTTTTGTGGCACAGGATGTGCACGGCGTCATCTTTTGAGCCGCGTCAAAAGCGATGGCTGCACGGTCACCTGCGAACTGGCTGATGCCGCAGCGCAAAAACCTGGTGGTGTCGTTCGACTTGAGTTGGCTTGTTCGGGCAGTGAGACTGTGGAAGCCTGAGGTTCGAAACTAAGGTTTAGCTCGGCAGGGAGCAAGTGATGTGGCACTCTTGGTTGCGGTAGGGCTCGTGCGAAATCTCGAAGGTGGTCGTATGCCTGGGGCCCAGGAGGAGGCAGGAGTATCGCAGAGCAGGGGGAGCATGGCTACCGTGATGACGTACCTTTCCTGCTGCGAGACTATGTTTTGCGCTGGTAGAAACCAGCTTCCATCTTGAGGAGCCACTGGTATTTCTGGTCAAAATTCAAAAAATTTCGGTGGTAAAACGATGCAGGGTGTGCTCATTTTATCTGGTCGTCAAGCCATGGGTAAGGGCGGTTCAGAGATGGGTTGGCTTGGAGGAAGTGTCCGGTGGAATCTTCTGGAATGTTATTCTCTGGTCTGGAGTCACCTCTGTAGCGGAAGGTAGAAGGGAGAATGATACTGCTACATCGAATAACAAAAACTAACCGTTTTATTCTGAGGCTGGCGCGTTCCGTCTCGCGGCTGCATGGACTTCGTTGTCGTCGCTGAGTCGGCACGTCAGCACGCGGCAAGCTGGTCCCACTTTGCTGCTGCCTGTGGGCTGCATTCATGGGTCATATAGAGTCGACAAATATCTCTCACCAAGCATGTTTTGCAAGAAAGAATTCTTAAGCGTGGGGTACTTCCACTTAGTGTCATACAAGAATTAACCAGTCTTAGGTCATCGGAGGTGAGGATGTAAGCACATTGGTCTCCACTGTATCTAGCCGAGCATAGGGATCAGAGGGCAAAGGAATTCGCTCAGGCACTACTAACAACATTCAGCTCATCATATGTTAAAGCTCCTGTTGGTCCTGTGTACCTATTAATGAGAAGTGACAGACAATGGTACAATATTGTGTCAAACAAAGAAAGCAAGCCCTTAAACTTAACCTTCTTTTCTCATTTCATAGTGAGGGTCTCATTCTGGCAGACTTGATGGCGTCAGGTAGTATGCAAGGGATTATTAGCTAATAAATCACGTGCTACGTGTCGCGCACAGGCAAAAAACGTGTTCCACACTCACTGTAATGGTTTTTGGCTACACTGACTGACGCTCCCATGTTTAAGTGCACATATATATCTTATAAAATGGATGGAGGTATGATTGCCATTGTAGCTCTGCTGGCAGAGCATCGGACGCAATAATCAAAGGTTGCCAGTTCGCTCTCTGCTGGCGGCAAGTTATATTTTTGTCCAGTTTTCTTTCTTCATATTAACATTACAGTTGCTACTAATAATATCCTTTATACTTTCCTTGGCATCACATTGTCTGTAGGTTCTGTTTAGTATTGCGTCTCACAAAGAAACGAGCCCTTAAATTCACACTTCTTATGTTGTAGTCTTCCATGAACCCAAGCATTTTTGGTCATCGATTCTAAAGTTTGCAAGTTGTCAGTCATGCAAAGAGAATGCTGCTTGTTCAGTAACACATTTTGAGCTGCTTGATTGTTTATTGTAAGGCAGAAACAGTGCTCACTTTAGGAAGACAAATAAAAGAAACAGTGCCTATGCCTTGCTAATTTTGTCTCTTTTTCTTCAATGTGTTCTGCTTTTTTTATATAGTTTGTTAATGTGAGCACCTTCAAATAGCAAGCCCTCATACCAGCTTAGTGGCTGCCAAGGTTTTGTCAATTTAAAGTGAAAGCGAATGTGTTCATTTTTTACATATTGATTGTGAAGCGGGTTCGACAAAAACAAAACAGTCAACGCCTGAGCTCTGCGTAAGCACAAGTTATATATACTAGTAACACAGTCAATGTCAAAAGTTTCAAATTCTACATGCGTTTCAATTTCAAAAGTTTCAAATTCAACTGCACACATAATCATTGACTTCAGGCAATGGTCTGTGGGACTCGTGGCAAACCATGTGTCGACATAAATACACCTCTTACTGAAAAAAATACACAAATAAATAAAAAGCTCATGCTTCAAAAACATTCTGATGTCTCTGGGTCACTCCTTTGCAGGATATCATTGATTTCTTCCAACAAACCGGGACCCTGGTGAAGAAGGTAGAAATAAACAGGAGGACGCACATAGGTGAGGAACGATTTTTTTTCTTCCATGTGTTTTAATTTTTGGCAGGTGTATTTGCATGCTCAAGCTAGATTTTTGTGCTGTTCATGGCCATGTCGTGGATTCTCATATAACCCCACAATCTCTCCAAATCCAGCCCACTTTCTAAGCAATCTCACCGGATTGTCTGTTTATCAGTAACGTCGCCTTAGATGTGCTTTCGTGCTATGCCTTCACAGTTTTTAAAACACTCGCCGTGGGAATAACGATGAAGTGTTAGTAAACACTTTGAATTTTCAGTAGCTTGTTACATTGCATTAAATATTTCAACAAAAGGAAGCTTAGGTGGTGCATTGTTGCTTGCTACATGGTCTACTGAGCGGTTTTAATTATGGAGTAATTAAATCATGTGGTGCAGTGTTGTTTGTTACATGTTCTATTAGCCATTTTAATTACAATTATGGGGTGCAGTATTGCCTGATGTGTTCTATCAGCCATTTTAATTGTGGAGTAATTAAATTATGTGGTTCAGCGTTGCTTGCCACATGGTCTGTTGAGCCGTTGGAATTAAAAATTAAATCAAGTCGTGCAGCGTTGCTTGCTACATGTTCTACTGAGCCACTTTAATTACGGTGTAATCAAATCGTGCAATCCAGCATTGCTTCCCAGTCTCAGACACGAGTTTTGGAGTTGTTCCGAGAAATCTCCATCTTACTGGTTGCAACACAGCACGCTTCGTCTTAACGTCTGCGAGTGCACCCGTTGCCTGGCATTCTCTCGCAGAAAACAATGGGTAGCAGCCGTCGTCGTGTGAGTTGTCAAACGGGAACAGTTCTTATCTGTAGAGCAGGTGGTGGGGGCACATTGTGTAGCGCAGTTCAATATGCTGCTAAAGATGGCTTCTGCGCTTAATGTCTCACTAGCGCCGTGTAAACAAAGTTGTAGACGGGGGGTAAATGCACTTGGAAATAGATATTTGAATGCTAAATGCGGTGTTGCAGCTGGTCGCCCTCGTATTTTTTAAATATTTTTTAACCTTTTCTTTTTGTTTAAGTAAGATATTCATAGTTTGTTTGACTGGCTCTTATTTTTGTCTGTGTCTTGGCGCATAATCACTCCGAAAAAAGAATTGTGATGAAAGAGAAAAACTTGTCATCAGTGTTCATGTAGCATGGAGGATGCAAAGAATACGTGCACAAGTTTCTCAGGTGTCGACCTTTTGATTAGAAGTTGAAACTACAAAGAAAGATTTTAGAGAAGTGTGCGGGCGTACTTTTTGAGAATCTCGTTCAGTGTGCTCCGCTGAACAAGACTTCATTATTTGATAAGATCCATTTTTTTTTTCTAATTCTGCATAGATGATTTGGTTGCTAGAATTCTCGCAATCTTACAGCCCAAAATGCAGCATTGCAAAACATAGGCATTTCAGGCTCTTTTATTTTTCTCTTTGTGATCCTGCAGTGGTGTTGGTGTTTGCTATGAATGTTATGCGAAGTTGCAGAAAAATTTATAACAAAGCTCGTGGCATTACACAAGGTTTCTTGTAAGAAGTTCATGAGTAGCATATCGTGATGTATTGTATTTTGCAACCTCCATGCCCTGTGCCGTCAATAATGATGCCACTGCACTTGCTCCCCTCTATTGTATTTTGCAACCTCCGTGTCCTGTGCTGTCAATAATGATGCCACTGCACTTGCTCCACTCTGAAGTCATGATTGTAAGCTTCTGTTTCTCCAAGGCCCTTAAGAGTACCATAAGAGGCTGGACTAATGCAGTTAAATTTGATTTCAGTCATACGTTGCATTTCTCTTTTTTCTTTTTTTTTCTGTTCAGTCTCATAATGGCGCCGAGAAACTTCGAAGTACAATTTCATATTTTAAACAGACCATGATCTGAAGTTCACTGCACCTCTCTTCAGGAAAGACCTGCTTGCTCCAGATGTAACCAGCGGATACAATTGCAGTAGCATTCATGCAGTTTTCTGGCTGGAATATCTCCTTACATCATTCTTTATCTTGGCACTATTCTATCTGACAATCCGTAACATAAACATAGGAGTATAATTTGCGATATGTGAATGAAGTATGTAACAAATATGTAATAAAAGTAGTTATGAAAATTGATTCGGCATTTGGTTTACTGGTACCTAAGCCTACTAGTGATACAGGAGAGGAGCATTGGTCTTTCATGAAGCACGAAAAGTTGCGACCATACGTATTGAGAGCTCAGTTAAATCGGTTTGATGTTGTTTGTTGAGTTGTAATTGGCTTTTTATCGGGACTGACACTTGCTTAGCATTCAAAATTATGGTATTTAAATTTTTCTCTGTAGCTGGGCTTTGTAATGGGAACTTCAAAGTTTATGGCCCAGGTGAACTTACAGTATGTGCCATAACTGAGACACAAACAAGCAAGATCTGTTCCACTCTGGAGCTTTAGCCCTACTGCGTTACTTTAGAAAGGAAGAAATGGGTCGTCAGCCAGCATGCACTGTTCTGCTTCAGATGGAGCTTGTTTCGGGCATAATGATTGATCTTGAATCAAGACAGCGGTCATGATATCTTCCCTAGGAAAAAGAGATGCCTATACTCCTTGTTGTTCATTGATTATGGACGCTGCATACTTCATATCAATCTGGTCACTCTTGACAAAACACAAGACACAGCAGAAACATTCATTGGAGCTTCCCCATTTGCTAAACAAACCCTTCCAAGCAAGTTTAAGGCACCACACTGTGTTTGGTAAATTGTTTGCTTTGTGCAACAAACTAGCCTTAATTAAAAAAAAAACAAATTTGGTTCTGCTGTAAAAAGGGTTCTATCTTTCAGTAGCAATTTTTGCAAATGGTGATATGTTACAATTTACGTACGCCCCCTCTTAGACGATACGAATATGAACAAGCTGGTATATGGAGCCATTTTTGCCTGCGCTTGAATAACATGCGGGTTTAATGGGTCTTAATGCTCCGACTGTAAAGTACACGTTTATGTGTTCTTAGAGCCAGCAAAGCTGGAGGGCATTCGGACTGACGCAATGACGAGTACGGTATCTCTTTGTAACAAGTGTTTTTCATCCAGCTGCCCGTGTAGCGTATTTGTTTGTCCAGCTAATGATGAGGCAGTGCGCCTGGCTGCGCAAAAAGCCCAGTTTAGCCCAGTAAAGCTGGGTAAAATTTATTGCTACCAGACTGTATTTCATCCCGTGGAACAGTGAGCCCAAAATAACTTTTACAAAACAAGTAATAAGCCAGTTGGCAACCTGTTCTACATTCCTTAATCGCAGTATGTGAGTGTGCATGGGCATGCAGATGCGCCCATTAAGAGCCTAGGCATAGCAGTGCCATTAGTTTGCCACAATACCGGTAGACCGCATTTTTTCGGACAGAACAGTGGGACTAGATATGTGGGGACGGTTGCAGTCAACATTGTCGAGCCAGTTGACCGTATATCGCGTGCCTGACCGCGGTGTGTGCGTGCACGCAGCGCGCATGAAAGTGGACAGCTCGTACGAGTTCGACCCGCTGATCCGGCCTTGGAACTTCCCGCGCACCCTTCTGGGCACGGACGCCAAGCTGAAGATGGGCAGCAGCGACAGCTTCCTGTGCGTGACCAACCTGCCCACCAACTGGACGGTGAAGCAGTTCCAGGAGCTGTGCGAGAAGTTTGGGCCTGTGGTGCGCTGCTTCCTCATCTACCATCACGCCACGGACGAGAGCCTGGGCTTCGGCCTGGTCGAGTACTGCAGCCGCGCCGTCGCCTGCCAGGCCAAGAACCTGCTGCACAAGAAGCAGGTGGCCCAGGGGGAGATCCACTGCGACTGGCTCGAGCACAACCTGGTCAACTACGCGGACCTGTATCCGCGCTGCCTGTACGTGGGCAACCTGCCCACCACTTTCTGCGACATCTACGCCTTCAGGCAGCTCTTCACGACCGTGGCCAGCCCCACCTACTGCCAGCTGTCCATCGTAAACGGCGTACCACAAGGCTTCGGCGTAGTGGAATTCCGTCTGCACGAGGACGCTCGCAAGACCAAGGAGCTGCTCCACGGCCACTGCCTCAACGGCAACCGCCTCAACATTCTCTTCACCTCCCCTGGCGTCAGCGCCTACAAGCTCTACAATCGCATTATCGAAGAACAGGTACGGTTTAAACTCTGCGTGCGTGACACACAACCCTGTGTTACGAGGTTTCCAATGTAACGAGGAAATTTCCATTCCCCGGCTGGATATTCAGGGGATAAGGTTCAGTATGGCATGAACCCAAATGAATTAAAGTAGCACAGCACGAAACCCGATTTAACAGTTTTTACTGAAATAAGTCTGTAAAAAGGCAGTAATTTTTATTTAGATTATTCTTGTCATTTTGACGCATATTGTGTTTTTTATAGGTGTGCAGTTGATGCTAATGCATCTAGCCAGCCTATCCACCGCCTTAGTAACGTTGACGTGGGTGGCTTGATGTCTAGGCCGACCTTACAGAATTTTTGTGCGCATAGCCATTGTTTGTTGGCAAATACAGTTCTATGGTAGCATTTGGGTGTCACTACATTAAAACATTTTATTTCTTAACACAGATAAATTCCTTGTTGATTTTACATTCTTCAGTATTCAGCTGAATAATTCAAGCATAGTCAGGCTTTCATTCAATTGAGTTTCAAAGTGTACTGTGCTCTCTTGTAGACAAGTAAGTTTTTCTTTTTTTCTTTTTTTTTTTTTTGAAGTACAGTAACAGGCTGATGGGCTCCTCAGTATGCTGATGAATTTGAAGGTGCCACACTGCCAAGATGTGTCCTCAGAGAATATGTTTGCTAGTTCACCCTGCGATACTGCCGCAAAGTGTTTCTGAACCATATAGTAAGAGTTTCACTGTGAAACGTAGAAGGATGCCAAGTTCATACATCTATTGCTGTGTCTGCTCATCGTTTTAAGAAGACTCCATCATAAGTTAAGAAAAAAAAAACTTCTTTGTTCACTTTACAAATAGCGTCTAGTTTGTGAAGTTGCCCAGCTAGCAATGAGCAGGCATACTTCATGCTTTATTTCTGTTAAATTTTGCATAGAATTTTGTGTCTGCTAATAGGACGACTGTTTCCCTATGCAGGCTAAGAAGCTGGAAAAGAACAATGGTATCATTCAGACGCCTCAACTCTCGCCCGCTCTGCTTGCCCAATTCTCGGTCGTGCAGAACTCAAAGGGTAAGTTTCTTGAACTCGTGTGGAGTCGAAACGCCTGCCATTTGATTTTAAAAATTTTGACACCAATTAGTTGACTTAGTGGGTCTTGATTTTGTTCTTATTCATTTTCACCTTTTCTGTGCCATTGTTATCACCATGATTGACAGGATGTGTTGATGGGCAGAACGGAAAATGAAATGGATTGCTACAAAATACCTTAGTCTAGAGCAGGATAAGGAATCATGCATAATTGACTGGGCTGAGAAAACTGCCCGACAGCAGGGTATGTTTGCCTGCTCTGTACATTGCAGAATGTTTTTCCCATTTTCATGTTTCAAGCGATTGAGTATTCAGGTACTTCGTCGGATCTGTTAGCTCAGACTTAAGATTCTGCTCAATGCTTGAAGGTACTACAAAGCACCGAAACTACCTGAAATAGTGGATGGCATTTTGTGCACAAAAAAAAAGTACAAGGAAGAGAGCACAGACAGGTGCAGACTAACAACTGAAGTTTATTTTAAGAAAAACACACTCATAAAGAGGAGGCAAGGACAAGTGGTCATCCAGAATTAAATACCAACACGCCCAACGCTCGGTTCTTCTATACCTGAGATGGCTGAGTCAGTGACTTTAGACAATATGAGAAAGTAACATTATGTGACACAGCGAGAAAAATATAGGTATGATTGTTTCACGTTGAACCATGTGTTTCTGCAGAAGGGTTTTTTTTTTTTTGCGATCTTTTATTGTAATTGCTCTATACCGCCACAGTAAGCGAGCATCAGTGTACTCCTGAATGCCTTGCATGTATGTATAATGTGTAAGAACAGTATGCTTCCTGTGTAACTTAAACCCATGATAAATAGAAGAAACGTTCGAGGAATACTTAGTGTTGTATTTAGTGAGCAGCTGAATGCTGTCACGTTCTAACTTGTTTTCGTGCCCTCTTTTGTGACATTCCAGTGGCAAAGACGTTCCAGAAAGCCATCAACCTCAAGGGCAAAGGGAAGAACGCGTCTCAAGTGAGTGCCTTTTTTTTTTTCTTGCCTCTAGATAAGTCTTCTGGACGCTGCGCTGGAGCTAGTTATTATGCACCTCTTAGCAACTGGCAGTGTGTGTGATTGCATTATTGCCCACCCAGTGTTTCTGCATTTGGGAACTAAACTGTTTGAGTAGCAAAGTGTTTTTGAAAATAGTATTATAAGTATATCATTATGAGTGGTGGAATAGAATGTTGTAGGCATAATGTTGAGAGGTTTGGAGGCAGCACTATAAATTAGAGACGTGAGCTTTTGCTGGGGGGGGGGGGGGGGGGGAATAAAATGGAACTTAGGTTGCGTGGGTCGCATAATAGTGCAGGGAGCATTTCTTGTGCTCTTTGAGATCGCGACAGTCGTTTGAGACCTTGAAAAAGCGGTAATTCACCAACTTGTTACTGCAAGGCTGCATCGAAGACATAGAGGGGACGTTGCTTGCAAAGTGTTTGTCTCTGCCGTGTTGAATGAGCACGCCACTCGCTGCACACGTGCATGGTCCAGAGTGAAGAAGAGGTGAGAAACGCACGTACTGTGTACGGCAAGAAGCCTGGCAGGAATTGCGGAAGCCGAGTTGGCAGCGCGGTGCATGCAACTAGCCAGGGATAATAGGCTCTACGTGGCAGCACTGCGCTTCAGTGAAGTGAGGCCACTTTATTGCAGAGGCAGTTTATATCACACGTGATCATCAGTGGGCATTGCTTCAAGAAGCAAATAGGCTTTTCTTGTCACTGGAGGGGCTGTCAGCACTTTCGACTAAAATATAAAAAAAGAAGGCTTGGTGGCTAATTAATGCATGTTTTAATGGCGAGTCCATATGCAACGGACTAATGATTTAACGACCGCTTTCTCGGCACCTTCGATTTTGGTATAAATGGGTTAGACTGTGCAGAATAGTTACCTGTGTTGGTTGTTAACCGTATCCTTGATACCTTGCAGTAAATTACAAGCAATGGTTAATTTTGATGACTGATTTATTCCGCAGGTGAAATAAGCTGCAGTTGCGGGCTCTGTGCGTTTGTAACACGCCGCTTGTTTGCCTCGCAGGTTTCGACGACTGCGGCGAGTAACCACGCACTCATTGCACTTCAGAACTTCTTCAACCAGCAGATTTGTACCCAACAGGCCCTGGTAGGTGGCACGGCAATAGTTTTTCTCTGTCTACTCTTTGGTTTGCTCAGTAAGACTGAAGTAAGACAGGATTCTCCTTCTGTAGTGAGCGCATTCGTACTGCTCGGAAAGGAAGTAGCTGTGTCTGAGGTGTTGCCAAAGCCTCTGCATTACTAGTTATGCAGTGACAAGAACCGGTTTTGTCATGCAGTTGATTGCCAGTCTTTCTGTGTCCTTCGCTTGTTTGTTTGCTGTTCAGCTTCAAAAATAGTGTGTGAGATTAAAGAAGTCCTGAAACACTCTCCATGTAATCATCGAATGATCTTTGTATTGAGATTAATTGCCTCCAAATTGTTTGCCACAGCAATTTTTTGAGGATGTCTAGAATGAGTAGAGTTGATGGAATTCATTGGATGCGTTAAGTACTTTCACTCTTTTTTTTTTTTTTTCATCCTGGCGAGTGTACTGAATCTACACTGGAGGAGGTGACAAAGGGTCAAAATGTTATGTCAGCAAGCATCATGAAATGTATTTGCTGACTCCTAATGTGACAACCGTGCACGTTGGTGTCGCTACTGCATGATTTTAGCGCATATAGAGTGCTGTGCCAGCACATGCTGGAACCCTGTGTCATGAAATAGATCCGATCCAAATTAATTGATTTTATCAAAGTATGCTAGAAATTGTTGTCTGTTCTTTTTATAAATGATGTCGTATACCCTAATTGCTGCTCCATATACCCAAAGTCTATGGCCATTGGCTAACTTGAGCATTGCGAGCTCCACAGTTAGCGTGGCAGTCACGTGCCTGTGGGCTTACTCGCAAGCACACTGAAAGTAAGTTGCACGTTTAAAGAAAGAAAAGAATGGGCTCAAGGTCATGACACGAACTTAAGAAGGGACACATTTACTTGCCCCCTTGTCATGCCCCTCATTGTGTAGATCTCAACGTGCCAGCTGGAAGGAGAAAGAGCTTGAAGCCTGCGATAAGTCTATGCATATGTGTCCATACTTGACGGATTCTAAAAAACTTTGCGTTATGTGATTTGTGTAGTGTCATGTGCTAATAAGGCAACTGTTTTCATTATCACCGAGAAAGGTGTTGCAGGGCCTCTCTAAAGGCGCGTTCACACTTGGCCTAGAAGGGAGCGAAAGCGGCAAAACTTACCAGGAATTCACTCGCTTCGCCGCCTAAGCGGCTCGAAAACCACGCCGAACCAAAAAATCAGTTCGAGACCGATTTTCCCGTCACGCGAAGCCAGATCCGCCTTCCGCTTCACAGCTTTGGCTGCACTAGGCCCAAAACACATGGTGCAGACAGTGCAGCTGGAGAGAGTGAGCATGCCTCAACGCGTCCTACTTTTGTGTACAGCCGGTTGAATCCCCTGCTGGTGCATTTACTCGTGTCATTCCTGCTGGCTCATCTCCCAAACAACATTTAAAAAGGTGCCAGCTGTTTCTTTTCAGACTTTTGCGTGAATAACTAGAATTTGGTATGAACTTTAGTTCTCAGAAAGCAGGTGAAATCTAATTAATTGTCAAGTTATGAAGCATGGAAACTTGCCCAAGTTGATAGGACATAGCTGAATATACAAACAGCGCAACTTAACTGTAGTTACACTACAGAAGCAATTCTCATTTCCTTGCTTCTGTAGTTACACTGTAACTACTTTTAAGTTGCTTTATATTCAGTAATTGTCAAGGTAGCGGCGGCGAGATGGGGCAGAGCGAATGTGAACATCTTCGATGTGCGCAGTCGTGGTTTTCTGGCCAGTCTGGCGTTTTCGTTGTTTTCTTGACTTCTTAAGTGTGAACGGGCCCTAAGAGTGACCTTGCTCAAGTCGCAATTACCTTTCATTTGCTTTTGGCTATTCACCTGGGTGGAAAAAAAAAAGGTGCAATCGCTGACAGGCTGTACTTGGTTTCGTACATTTGATGCAGTGCTGTGGAAACTACTGTATTTACTCCTGAAATCCTCGCATTTGCATAATTCTCACACCGCCCACATTGCTCTACAAGAATAAGATGTTTTTTTTTGCTCTACCGGAACTAATCGTGGAGGCCATGATATGAGAATAAGACTCTGAGAGATCTAAAACAACCTGTTTACATTTGTATAAATAATGATGTTTGGTAATTTCTAAGGTGCAAAGCATTTTTATTCATTACTCAGGCTAAAAAAATTTTTTTAAATCGCATTATGGGTGGTAAATTAGTGAACTAGTATTTCTTGGAGCAAATGCACCTACTGCAAGATGGCTCCCTGGCTTCAATAATGTTGCACCAGATGTACGAAACTGAGTATAACTGTCAGGTTTCTCATCTCATCATGTGCCTTCATTACCTGGAAACGTCATCAATCTCATGTTGACACAAGACACTTCGGCAGAAAAAATGTCCATGTAACTCGTCTAGCTTCAACCTGTGAGGCATTGGCCTGAGTGGGCTCATTGACATTTTACTCATCTCAACATTCATAACTCTGCTCTGTTGCTTCACTGCTTCTGCTTCTTTTGCAGTACATGCACACAAAGCTGGCATTTTGCTGACCTCAACATACATAAACTTGCTCCATTGCTTCACTGCTCTTGCTTCTTGTGCAGTGCATGCACTCAAAGCTCCGTTGTGCTTCACTCACCTCAATATTGTAGTGTACATCTATTCCAAAAGAGTGCGGCCACAAGCGTGGGTTCGGTCTTAGTAAGCAACAGGGCCCATCGCCTCACGTGACTAATGCCCCTGCACATGCGCGTTCGCTACAGCCAACAGAGCGTGGCAAACAAAAGCAAGCACACAGTACTGCTCTCAAGCAATTCGCAACATTTTATTGCCTGCAGCAATGCCAAAAACGCTGTGCAGCACCCGTTGCAAAAGGTGGCAGGAAAGCAAACGAGGCTTATCCACGCCACGGGTGAAAAGTACAACTCAAAGGGTGCCACAAGCACGTTTTCGTGGGCAAAAGGATTCGCTGTGACACGCCGCTGAGGAAAATGGGCCCTAGCGACTATGCTGCTCGCTTTCACGATCAAGGACAACAGTGCCCAATTGCTCAAGCGAGGGCAAACTCCACTCGCGTTGGCTTTGAGAGGTACTCGTCAGCATAGTACGACCATGCTCGAACACACTGTACAGCTCTTTGGCCTAGCGTTCAGAAGAGGCAACTGAAGGTAATCATTTGCTGCGGGCACAAGGCATCGTTGACGATTCCAAGCAAGCTCCAAACAAAGGGGCCGATGGATGGGGAAGAAATGCATGCTCACCCTTCGTTGACAAGAAAGGATCTCCGACTCCTGACGCGCGCGAAACATTCCGGGAGACTGGAGCGCAGCGCCACAGTCGACATCCGGGTGAGAAAGGTCAATGTCACTTGCGCTCCCCTAGTGCAGACGGACCGCAGAGAAAGGAAAAGTCATGTTAGGACACCAGAACGGCAGAAATAGGCGGAAAAGCCCGCACATTGGCGGCAGGCTAGCCTCAATTCCCACAACATCGTAACTCTGCTCCATTGCATCACCGCTTTTGCTTTTTGTGCAGTTCATGCATGCAAAGGTCCTCGGCATTTTACTCGCCTCATCATTCATAACTCTGCTCCACTGCTTCTTTCTGTGCAAGACATGTGCACCATCGCACCTTGACTCTTCAAATCATCATGTGCTTGATCTGTTTCCTCATATCGTCAAATCTGTGAACCTTTCGTTTTTGTCCACCTCTTCGCTCAGATGTTGTCATTCCTTAGTGCCTCTAACACTTCATTTCCGCGTGCCGTCTTTCACGCCGCTTTGCAACCAGGATTGCATGCTCGCCAGCCAACTCGACATTTCCTCTCTGCCACAGGATTCCATTCCGCCTTAACAACTGAATGGAACGCGCATTTGAGAGAGAAAGAGCAGCTTTAAAAGTGAGCGTCAACGCCACAGCCCCATGCTGTGTTGATGCAGGGCCAGATGGCGCTTGGCCTGCCGGCGCCCCCGTCCGAGGCCGGCCAGTACGAGGGCCAGCAGCCCGGCTCGGCCGCCTCGAGCAGCAGCAGTGGCAGCGGGGAGGAGAAGGCCAAGCAGGCGGCGGAAGACGGCGGCTCGCCCGAGGAGCGCCACAAGCGCAAGGGCGAGCCCGTCTACCAGCCCCAGTGTCCACTTAATTATTCCACCATGGATAATTCTAGTAAGCACCCCAGCTGGGCCTTCGAGGCGGGCGCCTGCCAGCAGCAGCAGCGCCAGGGAACATACCCGCCCCAGCCGCAGCAGCAGCAGCAGCAACAGCAGCAGCAGGTGGGTGGAACGCGCCAAGCCGGTTGCGTCATTCGTTGTAGAGCTGGTGCAAAAAGCACGACAAGTTGACATTTTTATGTAGCGCTTCCTGATGATAATTATTCAGGTGCCTGAACCTAAATGCAACTTGCTTCTTCAATGTACTCTAGAATGGAAAGCTAGTTGTTCCAGGGTGCTCCTATACACAGAATTTCATGATATAATGTGCACCAAGATGGAAATTTCTGCTGGTCCAAAGGGCTTCAAAATGAAAATCTTCTTGCTCTTGACATTGCTTTAAGTCAAAAGTCCTTGTCAGCATCACTGCTTGTAGACCTTGTGTAAGAAACTGACGACACATTAAAGTGGTTGTTTTAGAATGCTGTGACCATGTTTGAAAAGGGTGAATTCAACAGCTTTTAAAGCCCGACAACGAGAACAACTAGGTGTACAAGTCATGTTCCTCCTTCCTCATCATGTATCGGCCCACTCATTTCACTAGTTACATGCTTAGTTGCTCTGTTGCATCGATTTTCAAGAGCTTTTCAAGAACCTAAATGTCCAAGTTCCATGAGTTAGTCATCCACTGACTGCCAACAAACTAGGACAGAGTGACCCCCGCCGCGGTATTCTAGTGGCTAAGGTACTCTGCTGCTGAACCGCAGATCACGAAATCGAATCTTGGCTGCGGCGGCTGTATTTCCAATGGAGGCGGAAACGCTGTCGCCCGTGTGCTCAAATTTGGGTGCACGTTACAGAATTCCAGGTGGTCGAAATTTCCGGAGCCCTCCACTACAGCGTCTCTCATAATCATATCATAGTTTTGGAACGTTAAACCCCACATATCAGTGGTAAGTCCAGGGAGTTGGGCAAAGAGGGCACCTTGGTGGCGCACAGACCCGTTTCAATAGTCGGGCGACGCTTGCCGCAACCAAAACACCGGTTGCCTAAGGAGAGATTCCCCGGGCTAGTCTACAAGGTTCCATGCACGGGCTGCCACGCGACCTTCCGTAAGAACCGGAATATAGGTTGACACCACCACAACTATGAATCTACGAAAAAGAAATTTTTAAAAATCGCGAAGTATCGGGCACACCCTTGCCTTGATAAATACGTGACACAACCAGCTGCACTGTCATGACGTTTGTTTTTATTTCGACACTATTCTTATGTAGTTGAACGCCAGAAGGCCGCGAAATGCTGTCACTGAGACTCCGACGACATTTTTCTCACTAGTTACATCCCAGAATGCATCGCTCTTCGTTCTATCCAATGTGTCGCTGATGCAGCATTTTGTGAAAAGACTTGCGCGCCATCTCTTCCTAGAGAGATTCCCATGCTGACGACACCCAGCCACAAACGCTCGCGAGCGGCGGACGCCGTAGGCAGCCAGCAGGGGTCTTGGGATTGTCACTCAGCATAAACTCAGTGTAGAGCTCGCCCAAGCGATCTTTCAAGGGTTGAGCACCACGTCCAGTGGCTGGACGATTGATTTTAGCCCCCCAGGAATCGCGACAAGGTGTGTCTTGCCATCAGACAGAGCTTTTTTTACATCAGCCATGAGGTGGCTTTGAAATGAGTCGAGCACCAACATGCTCGGTCGCTGAAAAAATGCACCGGGTCACCGATTCCACACAAGCCGGATCCACTCAAGCATGAAGGACTCATTGATGAACCCTCTTTTTCGGTCGCTCTCACAATGACATCCTGGGGAAAGCCTTCTTTCAGTAGCCCTTTTCTCTTGAAAATGATATAAGGGGCAGCTTCTTTTCATCAGCTGTGCACGCGAGCATCACTCTTAATCAGGAATGCTTGTTGCCCGTTGAAAAGTGCTTCACTTGCTTGAATCCTTTAGTGGTCACAGTTAGTTTCGAGGGCATATCAAACCGGATTGGAGTTTCGTCAGCGTTGCCCATGCGTCCCATCATGTAGCAATGCTGTCGACGAAGCGCTGATAGTTGACCAGGTTGTTATCGAAATATTCTGGCAGTTTTTGGCACACGCTTCAGCGCAAAGCCCTTCTGCTTCATAAGTTGGCACACCCATGATGGCGAGCCCTTGAATTGCGCCCTCGTGAGCCCGCAGTTGTGCACTATCTCAATAGCTTTCACGAGGATGCACTCCGCTGTTGTGCACTATCTCAATAGCTTTCACGAGGATGCACTCCGCTGTTATGTGCGACTTTGCACGCAGCTCCCGGATGAATTCGGCGAGTAGCATTTCCAGTTTGGGGTGCACTGTAGTGCATCCACGAAACGAAGCTTTAATTGGTTGCTGTAGGATGTGACGCGCTGCTTTTGGCTCCTCCGGTATCGGACGCTTTTCTCCGATGCACCGAATTCCCAGTGTGCCACTAGGTTGCCGTGTGCTTTGGCATACTTGATAACTTTTTTTCTTAAAGCCTATCGTAAACTGCCGTCGACTACCACCCATTTCTGAAGGAAAAAGAAAACAGCTGACTGACAAAAACAACCGAAGCAAACTGGCATTGCTAGTACTGTAGGTCTTGCCTAGCCTTGCCCAACGGGGCCGCTGCTGATGCTCACGATGGCAATGAGGGCTTTTGACTTTAGCTGCCTATTGTTGCGAGACTTCCACATTTTTTTCTGCCAATGACCGGTATATAGGATGAGGGTCGACTTTTGATCGCTTTTTTTTTTATCGACCTATATTTCAGTTTTTACGGTACACAGGTAAGACAAAAAACATCCGCGAAAGAACACGCATCGAAGCGACATGCGTCGCATGAAATGCTTTTGATGAACACTGGGAAAAGATGGACCATCCCATCAATTTCGACGGTGCCCAGGTCATCGACACGGAAGATAGCCACACAAAAAGACAGTTCTTAGAGTCCTGGTATATGCAAACAACACCGGGAAACATTGTCGGCTTTACTGAAACCTTACTGAGTGTATACGTGCATTGTCTGCGAGAACCAGTGGAAAAAACACCGCAGCGACAAGAACGGCGGAAAGGAGGACGATAGAAGGGGGGACACCGCCACAAGAAGTCGCTAGCTTTGGAGCCGGCCGTACAGTCTCCCCTGAAGAAAAAACTGAATCGGTCCAGAAACTTCTGATCAGTTCTTAGTAGCCATGTGCGAATACTCGAATATACGAATACGAATCTAATGCCAACTTGTCGAATAGTTCGATTTGCGAATCGAATATAAAGTATTCGGTTACTCGAATATTTGATATATTCGGCGAGTTAGTCTGGTTGGCGGGTGAAACACATACAATACTTTGAGACTGTACACTCTGTTCAAAACTATACAAAGTCTGAATGTCACGAACCAGGGAGCACGCAGATTAAATTGTGGTCGTGACACAGCCGAGCCGCGAAACTCAAGTAAGACAGCCTTTTGTTTGCGCCGCTTGTACAGGCTGCACTATGTCTCACTTCCTACACATGCAACAGTTGTAGATACACTTGGGAGGAATCGCAGACTGCAATTCGCGAGCACAAAACGAAAGCGCGTCATTATAAACCGCTGAACCACGCACCACGGCCGCCACAGAGAACATTGCTGGCGTGCAGCATTGGTTGCGTTAGCGAGCCACCCTAGTTGCGTCGCGTCGCTGTGCGGCCGATGATGAAGTAGTGGCCTGCCCTTTTGCATAGGGGGAACACGCTCAGAGTCGTGGCCTCAAAAAAAGAAAAAAAAATGGAATCAATAAAACCCAGACGCGACAAAGGCAGGAGATGCGCACACAATAACCTAGTGCATAAGTTCGGCGTACTGCGGCACTCGCGCCACCTCCCGGCTGCAGAGTCACCCACTTTCTCTTCTACTTTCGCAAACGGGATAGAGGTGGTGCTCCTGCGTGCGCTTTCTAACTTTTTCATTCTGAAATTTAATTTCATTCTTTAGTCTTCTAGGCCAGAGCATCGGTTGATGCCTGCCCATTGCAAAGGGAGGCGCCACAAATCCAATCCAATCCAACTGCTGGCTCTGCGCTGTTTGGCCATTTGCATCATATCTCCGGGCAATCCGAAACCACCAAGTTCCTCGCAATCGGAAACTACGCCCACGTGTCCTGCTACCGAATTGTATTCGCGCGAGCTGCCGGAAAACGTCGTCCGACGGTCCTGCTGGTCAAGTGCGACATGAGTGAACGAACGAAAAGTGCCATTTGGAAAAATTTCGTAAAGAACTCGGCCCAAGAGGTGGCGTGCAAGAAGCTGTGACATGAAACTTCGCATTTCTTCAAGTACGACGCCGCCACTTGCGAATCATCTCAAGAACAAGCATTTTTCTTTGCACAGTGTGTTCATGAGAGACAGCGGTAAGCAAGGGCATCCAGACAGAGCACAGCCGTTCATCAGAAATGCGTTGAAGTTGGGCAAGGACTTATCGCAGCGCGAGAGAACGGCAATAACCACAAGGATTGCCCAAATGCTGGTGCTCGACCTCCAGCCTTACAGCTGTGTCGAAAATCGGGGTTTCAAAGAGCTGATGAACCACATGGAGCCTTTGTACAAGATAACCAGCCGCACTACGTTTTCAAGGACAATCATCCCGGAGTTGTACCTAGACACAGTCATGGCTGTGAAGGAGAGAATGCTCACTGACTTCCAGGAAGGCGTAGAGTCGATCTCGTTGACAAGTGACATGTGGACGTCGAGGTCTAACCAGAGTTATATCAGCCTCACCTGCCACTATTTAACTACGAACTTCGAGATGAGAAGCTTTGCTCTGGAAAACCAGAGTGCGGCCGATAGCCACACTGCTTGCAACATCTTGGAGCACCTGCAAGCAATGATGGATAACTGGAAGCTGCCACTGCAAAAAGTGCCAGTCTATGTGGTGACGGACAATGCACGAAACTTTCGTGCTGCCCTTAGGGGTATTTCTTGTGTCCCAATGCAGTGTATGGGCCATACACTGCAACTAGCTATAAAAGATGCCAAGGAAGAAACAGCAGGAGTGCCTGACATTCTCAAGAGCGCAGTTGTTGGCCATTATAAACACAGTGCCCAAGCTGCTGCAAGACTGAAGGACTGCCAGCGACGAATGGAGCTCTCAGTTCTGGGACTTATTCAAGACGTGGAAACAAGGTGGAATAGTGAGCATGATCTGCTCTCGCGTCTTGTGCAACTGAAGGAAGCCATCTGTTTGGAGCTGGCTACCTCTGAGACAACTGTGCCTAACCTGGCACCACAGGAGTGGAAAGCTGTGGTTGGACTAGTCAAAACTCTTGAACCAATCACATCGGCGACCAAAGATCTTAGTGGCCACAAATATGCAACTTTGTCGTCAGTCGTACCGTTTTTGTATGGAACACAGATGATTCTGAAAAACTGTATTGCAGCTGATGATGACACCTCAAAGTTTGCTAGAAATTTGCTGAAAAGCATGAGGACAAGGTTTTCAGGGCAGGACAAGAAAAAGGAGTATGCCTGTGACCCAAGGTTTAAGAACCTCCTCTGTACTCAAACATTCTAGCAAACAAGGCTCTTGGAGCTTGCAAGAACTGAGTTGCAGCTGCCTCCAGAAGAAGAATCAAGTGACTGTGTCGAAGCGTCGACATCTACAGCTCACAAGGAACGTGTCAGCAGTATCTGGGACAGCATTGAGAAGCTGGCAGCGTCATCAGAAAAAAGACACCCCACCGAAACAGCCAACATCAAGAAGTTTAAGCGGTACCTTCCAGAGCCCACTTGCAGCAGGGACCAAGACCCTCTAGCATTGTGGAAAGAAACGGGCAAGCAGCACTTCCCAGGATTGTGCAAGATCGCCGTGAAATACATGGGCATTCCAGCAACAAGTGTACCAAGTGAAAAGCTGTTTTCGACGGCTGGTAACATTGTTACAGCACGGAGGCAGAAGTTTACTTACGGCTGGTAACATTGTTACAGCACAGAGGCAGAAGTTGACTTCAGATCATGTACAACAGCTGCTTTGTTTGCATGAGAATTTGTAAACATTCGTGCTTCTTTTAAATAAACTTGTTATTTGATATTCGATTCGATATTTGGCTTTTTTTTTCTTAATTCGATTTGGTATTCGATTCGAGGCTTGCTATTCGGTATTCGCACACCCTTAGTTCTTAGTGCTTCTATTTTAACTTTAGAAACTTTGGACTATATATGGCTGGAAAATTTATTTTATATGTATGTTTTCTAACAGCTCGAGAAATCTTGCGACAACGCCGTCTTTTCTGTCCTTGCGTCTTTTTTTCAGCCGTGGCATAGCAATCTTATCGTATTTTGCAAGCTGTCCCAAGCTTGCACAATACTAAAACAATTTGTCGGTGGCGTAGTTTGCATTGCTTCTGGTGCTATTTGTCAGAGTAACTTCCAGAGATATCGAAGGTTTAAAGATAGCGCCTGCAAATGTAGATGAGGAGCAACTCTATGTACCCTTGTCTAGCTGTTCTTGGCTTTTGTGAGTTATTTTTGTATTTCTGATAGCAGTTGAGATCCATGAGCAGCTCACAGGTTTCTGTTACTGCTCGCAAAAAGTCAAGCATGAAAAGGGCACAAACAGGATCAGAAAGGCATGGCCCCTTGCATGGCCTCTGAGACCAAGGGATGCTAAATAACGTAAGTCTCTGCTACTAGCACTACAACTTGATAAAAGTTTGGAGGTCTGCAGCGTTTTCTTCTCAATGGTGGCTACACACAAGCCTAGTTGGGGGTTCATTTCAGACTGATGTCCAGGTGCCGGGTGGCCTGTCATCCGACCTTTAGAGAACATCACCGAGTGCATCAGCTAGACTGTTTCTTCAGCCGTGGAGGCGATCGGCTGTTGTGCTCCAGCTTCAGCCGGACTTCTCAACTTGTGTGCGACCATATGTGCATGCGCAGTTTGTTCAGGTGCTGTTTGAGGGCGAACGACACATTGAGCCTTGGCACGCTTGTTTGGTGTGCTCTACAGGTCGAGGCAAACAACGAAGCCATCAACATGTCAAGCGAGAGCCGCGACCAGCAGAGCCCTCCGGGGGCATCTTGCAGCTGGCAGTCGGCGTGGGCGGCGGGAGGACAGCAGTCTCAGGAGCAGTCGGGGCAACCCATCATGCAGCAAGGGTCCTCCTATGACAAGCAGGTGAGGGAGGTCGCTTTGCTTACCAAGTGTTTATAATTACAAAAGCACTGTCAGGACGAGGACTAAGAATGAACATGCACCAGAGCACATAAAGAACAGAAAATTTCTGTTTAAGAAAAAGCATTCCTATCACAAACTCATGCAAGGAATGTACGTCATCACAAACTCGTGTTATGATTCAGAACTTCATTAACATTATAGTTGTGCTTTTTTCATCACACACTTACAACAGTACGTCGAAAGGCAGTTCTTCCGAACTGTCAGTTGTAATATATTGTGTGGCCTGGGAAAATGCTTGATACTATGCTCTGTGAATTTTACCTAAGATACAGTTTATGGTGTTAGCTGAAAATACTTATAAGCGTAGTTAAATTAAAGTCTAATGTAATTTCTTATAACTAATAAGAGCTAACAGACAATGATGCCAAGAGGAGTATAGAGGACATCATTAGAAGTCATTGTTATGTGAATATTGAAGAGAAAAAAAAAAGGTGGACGAAAATATAACTTGCCACCGGCAGGATCCGAACCTGCGACCTTCGGATAACGAGTCCGATGCTATACCACTGAGCTACGATGGCGGTCATCGCCCCGTCAACTTTGTAGGGTATATTTACATATAAACCGCCAGTCGGTGCCACTTGTTACCATTGCAGCGGGTGTGGAACACTCTGTCTTATCTGTTTGACGTCATGTAGTGCGTGATCTTATTACGAGATGGGGGCTGACCAATAATCCCTAGCATACGACCTCAAGGCGTCAAGTCTGCCAGAATGAGACCCTCGCTATCAATGAAGGAAAATGTCAGTTTAGGGGCTGGTTTTTCTGTTTTGGGCACAATATTAGTGACAACTAACAGACAGTAATACCAAGGAAAGTATAGAGGACGTTATTACAAGTAATTGGGATGTAAATGTGAAGAAAGAAAAGTATAGTGACATTTTTGTGTCGTGTGACACATGTGGCCCCTGCTGCTTGTGTGTGCAGGAATCTGACATGTCCCCATCAGACCGTAAGCGCAAGGTCCACCAGCTGATGCCATCGCCCGAGCCGTCGCCTGAGCACGGCTACATCGGCCAGCATTCGCAGGCACTCGGCGGACACTATGCCGACTCATACTTCCGCTACAAGAAGATGAAGGTGGGCACTTAAGGCCCGCCCACCTCCCCCCCTCAAGCCCCGCACCTCCTTTCTCTCGCCCCCTCCAACAACAACAATGCCACCGGCATTGGCGCACCCGATTGCGCTCCATGGCAGCTCAGCTGAGGAATTCCACATCGACCAGGAGAAGACGAGCAAAATCTGAGCAACACTTCAAGTTTGTTTCGGATCGGCGTCCTCTCGGTTCTTTTCTTCTTCGCTTCCACCGAACATCGGTACAATCTGCCTCGCGGTAGTAGTGAAAAAAAAGAAAGCGCGTTTATTTCAGGGCTGCTTCCTCAAGGGAACTACCATATCCTGTTTGTCGTAGAGACCACGCCACTTCGTTCACTTCTGCCTAGGTTGCCCATTGGCGACAATGCATCGACCACGCGTTGCGGCTCCCCGCTACGCAGTCGCGGTGTTCGTTTCTGTCCCACCTTTCGCTAGCCTTTCTGCCTGCACTGGTGCTTTCTTTTAGACATTAGGCTTAACCTGTTGAAGTTAGACCATCTTCCATATATAGCGGCGTTTTTCGGCGATGCGTGTTGGAGGGGGACTGGGTTCGTAGTAGGGCAAGTTGCGGTCCTGGCGGGTCTTGTGGTGGTGGGTAGGTCTCCGAGAGGGGCGCGACGCACCGCTTTGCGATTTCATCGTCGACAAATGACGACGGAACAAAAACGACAACGCTCTTCCGTCTCCGGCTACCCCTCCCTACCCCCCACCCTTATTCTGCGGATTCGCAGGCAACTCCCCCTCCTGATCAAGCTGGAAGGAACTTTATATATATTTATATACATACTTCACCAAGAAACACACAGGCAAAATACCTACTGAAGGAGGCCCACGTGCTTCACGCCGTGATCGGCGCCATCGCGGTGGTCGCGAAGTGTTTTTTTGCGTCGGTAAACTTGTGACGTTACCTGAAGAGCGACGAGACGTTGATGACAGGCAGATGCGCTTCCACCTGCCGAGCAGCGTCTTGCTGCCTCGTGGCAGTGATTATTCCCCGCTTTTCGCAAAGAAAGCAACGTGAGGGTAAGCGTGCCCTGTTGCCTAGCTTTTCCTGGCGTTCGTTGGGTTGAGGTGTTGGGGGCTGCGGTCTCTCGCCCCCAGATAAGTCCCTCTCCCCCATCGCCCTTTCCACGTCACGTGGCTCTCCCACTCCTTTTTTTTTTTTTTTAAGTACTCTGTGGACCCTGTGTTCGTCTTCTGGTGTGTAGTGGCGAGCGCGTCACAAAATTGTGCGAGCGCCATAGATATATCTATTTCTTTCCCTTTGCCCAGGGGAGAGGGAGTTTGATTTAAATATTAAAAAAAAAAAGAAAGATCGGTGGAGGTGGGCTGAGGCGTGCAAGATGCATCGGCACGAGAGAACCTTGAGGAGATCCTCCTTTTTCTGCAACTAGCCATCAAAGTGTTTTTTCTCGCAAGAAGAACAGAAGCGGCAGCAGCGTTGGACGAACCTATGCAGACGACACTTCCAGAGGCAGTTCTGCCGTTTTTCACACATCTTCTCTCTCTCTTGCTTCTTCACTTTCATTGTTCGGGGGCTGTTTCAGTTTCCGAAAGCGCGTCACATCGCCGAGGTACCGGGCGAAGACTGACCCGCTTACATGCACTAGCTCTTTGTCGCATTCAGAGCAAACACCGCCAAGCGAGAAAGGCGTATATTTTAGAGTTTCCATTGAGGTTGCATTGCAAAAAACTTCACCTACCCTTCCCCCCCTCCTGTACAGATGCGACAGACTCCATCCCCACCTGCTTTTCTGGAATTTTATGCACTGCCTTTTGCAGGAATGCCCCAATTTTCATAGCACTCTTGTAACCTGCAAAGAAGGAGAAATTGGCAAAGGCGTCTCTCTCCTATATTTTTTTCCATCTCGGGCACGTCTCACGATCCTTTCCTCTTCTTTTTTCTTCTCTTTCTCCTTTTGTTTTTCCCCTGGTACAAAAGTTGTAACGAAGCGTTGCAACGACGCACACTATTTTCCTTTGGAGGGGTTGTTCCCCTCAAATCTAAGAGCAGTTCGCGATGCAAAAAAAAAAATAAAATAAAGAGAAAGGCCAAGAAGCTAGGCCCAATGCAGCCTATTTTCTCAGTGTTGTTGTTACCGTAGTTGTCCCTTGACCATTGTGGTTGTTTGCACTTTATTTCTATATTGTAGAGGCTTTTGAATGGCTGTTGCATCCTTGTTTTTTTTTTTTTTTTTTTTTGCTGTTCTTGCAATTTTTGGGGGGTCAGCGCATGAAATTGCGCCCCTCTCTTCATAAGTGGCATCCTTTCTTCCTTGCGCTTGCCCCTCTCTCTTTTCGTCATGTTCATAGATATTCCCTGACCTCTCGTTTGTGGATTTACCGTATCGTCTTTGTTGGTTTTGAGTTTGTTCTGGTGCGTACAAAAACAGGGGTGGCGAAAGTGGTTCTGTTGCCGGCAAGTTAGCACGGCAGTGACGCTGGTTCCTTTATTTTCGTGTTTATATGTTTTTGCTTGTTTGTGCGCGTGTCGTTTTCGTGTCGTTTTTTGCCGCTGTGATGAGTTTACCATGTGTGAGTGTATGTTGTATGCATGCGCAGAGGCTCTGGTCACTACTCGGCTGTTGTTTGTAATGGAGCCCCATGCGCGTGTGTGTGTTTGTGCATGTAGAAGGTAGTAGCCAGCCCGTCTGGGGAAAGGTGCACGATGTAAGACACAGGATACCTCGCATTGTGTCCGTTGTTCTGGGTTTTCACACCCAGCCTTAACCCTAACATTAGCGTCTTATTATTATTTTTTAATCTCTTCGTATCACTGAATTTTCCAGTGTGCGTAGCGTAGACCAAAATCAAATCTCTTCATCCGTTTTTCTTCCCTGCTTGCTTTTTGCAAGGTTTTATTAGCATATAATGCTATAATGCTAAGCGCTTCCTTACATAATCATGGTCAGTCATATGAAGTGGCAGCGCGTTTTTGAAGCATTTTACGTGCCCCCACTCGTTACTTTGTCATGTCCTAGTGACGATTGAAGCCTGGTGAATTTATTGCAGCATGTTTTATCGTGTTCACATACATGTCCAGTGTATTCCTTGTTGTCGAAGTACGACAAAGCAGCTTTGGTATTGCATGCATTTTTTTCCTTTTTTTTAAGTTCCATTTTGTTTGGGCTGTCATTCGCATTTTGACCGCAGCAATGCTCCTCGCTTCCCGTGTCTTCATTGTTTTGTTTTTTTGCTATGTGTTTATTTTATGCATAGGCATTGCACGCATTGAACCTGTAGCTACGCTGCTTTGGTTACCATGCTGTACATAATCCATTTTGCGCGTCTTTGCTGCGGTGCGCCGTTTGATGCGGACGGACGACTGACGGGGTCGATTTGCATCATCAAGACGCCCCATGTAACCTACATTTCCTGCCTCATCGCCGACGCGGCCCAAGTATTCGTGTCCGGAAAAAGGCAGCCCGCAGCAGTGTAGTAGCTGGCATAGCTCGTTTCACAATAACGGTTAGCACTGTATATCTATCTTTCTCTTGGCTCTTGTCTAGTAGCAGCACGCTTGTGGCTTTTGGCAGGTGAATCCCCTTCGTTCCCAGCGAAACCCCCTCCCGTTTCTACTCGTGGTGTACATTTACGCTCTTTGCTTTGCGCGTGCAGTATGTACTACTCTCCCCACCCGACTATCGTACTAACTGTTCAACGCTTGGTCCAATCAGGGTTTTTTTTAGTAGTGCCATACATGTGTAAGGTCGCACGCTACCAAGTATCGAGTTGCAAGCAAGGTTATTCGTAAGCGCAGACGCATGTTGGTTGGTGTTTTCACTCGGTCGCTAACGTATATACTGTGCTGTTGTTCCTTTTTGTGGCTCTCTAGATTAACCTTATTCTTTCCCGGTGCTCTCGTTTTAACACGCGGCGTAGGAGCGCCGCGGCGGGCATCGTATCTACGAAACGAGTATGCATACTGCTTCAGTAAGGAAATATTCTTTCAGAGGTGTGTTTATCGTTTTCTTCGTATCTTTACGACCTTTTCTCGCCGCCGCTAGTCGTGTTTATGCCTCCCCTTCCTCTTATATGTGCAACGTATACTCATTTGTATCCATTCAGTGTATATAATTATCAGTCAATGTTACGTTTCAAGGAAATAAACAGTCCAGTACTCCCAATCCCGTGTCTCTTTCTTGGCTATGGAAGCACCCATATTAGTTTGTGACAAGTTTCCTGATGAATCTGCTAGTGCCAGGTGACATGGTGCATGTCATTTCTCCAGTGGTTGAAAAGCATTGACGAAATTGATGCCATCAATAAATGTATTAATCAATAGAAAACTCTCTTAACACTGGAGGCATCTTGTGTGGCATGCCAGTGTGCATGGTCATTTGCAAATGCAAATGTAATGTTTAGCTCATATATATAAAATTATGTCTGTGCACCATGTCAGTGAAATTTTAACCCAATTTAGTTTAAAAACAATGACGTGTCTACGGTGTACACATATGCCAGAAAATTCTTGTTCTTGAAGCTGCATCAGCATATGTGGTCACGAGGCAATTGATTTCTATTTTACCATCGTGGTGGTTATTGGCTCGCACGCTTGCGTCAGAGTCGGCATCGCCCTTAGTGGCCAGATTTGCTCTGATGTGATGAAATTTTTGTAAGCGATTGCATGTACCAATTGCTTTTCTTGAACTTTTGATGTTGCGGTTCAGTTTTTGACCACTGTACATGCTATTCCACTATGTGGGGGCAGACAACCAGGGAAGCTGTGTCCTTGCTAACAACCGTGCCTTCCGATGACAAGCTAGCAGTCGCATGCACAAAGATTGATCCTTATCTGTCTAGCCTCTCATGTCGCAACGGAGGTTTCAAATTGTTGTGCAAATTAAAAAATAATTATTGTTTTTAATATTGAAGGAAGGATGTACAAAGTAACTGTGCCACGCTCTCTTTGCCAGGAACAAGGAAGTTTGCCTTGGAAATCCGCCTTACTCAGTTTGCTGCGAGCGAGTGGCAGTACATCTTGTTGTTCGCTATTTCACTCATTTTTCAGGGGCAAGTTTTCGAGCACAAACGTCGTGAAATCGTAAATTCTAGCTAGCCCCATTATGAATGTAAAAAATTGCATTGTTTAATTGCGACTGAGTACGGTGACTAATAGAGTGGGACAGCTATGGTGGCCAACAAATTAGAGCATTACAAAGTCTGGTTTCAATGCTTGGCAGCTGTCGCGCATTATCAAAATGTCTCTTTGCTCACTTTCCTGAGTGCTTTGCAACGCCTCGAACCGAAATGGAATTAATCGTTACCGACTCAACAGGCTTGTCACAGCTTCGATAGCAACAGATTTAATACCAACACACTTGGATAAATCTCCCCAAAAGCCTCCGAGATCAGTCGTGATACTCTGGGCGCCAGCTTACGTCTGTATTCCTAGCAAGGAGATCACCAGCCTTGTGACCCGAGATTCAACTCACTGATCTGACACCAAGAAAGGCAAATGAAGACGCATGCATGCTCTAATTGCATACCGTGACATTACACAGCATTATAAGTTCACCCGAAGAACGTATTCTCCCCCGTACAAGTCGCTCCCTTGAAAACAAGAAAGATTACTCCAGAGTCTACAGGTTAACGAATTCGTGTTGCCATCCAGAAATCTCTTCATAGCCTCCTACTCTGTTTACTCTGCAATGCTGCTTCTGCAGAGAATCCTTGCCCTTCCCTAGTACGGTAAGTGGCTGCCAAAAATAGTTTCTACCCCTCCCCCACTGTTCTTGGCCCACCCACAAGCTCTGAGAGAGAGCCTTGGCTAATGCTCCAACCTTGATGATAATCGGCTATAAGGATGGTCGTGAGGGCTTGGGACGCTGCTTTGAGAAAGCCAGAATAAGGACGCCTCACCTTAGCCACCTTGTAAATAAATTCATTATCTCTCATGAAGTCAGCATGATTTGGTGGCCCCCTGCCTTTCAACATACAGTTTGTTGTCACACGAAGTAGCAATGGATTCTTGAGATGCAGAGGCCGGCCCTTAGCCAGGATTTTTTTGGAAGGCAGGAGGAATAAGGCATGCACCTGGTAGAGGCTTTGACAAATTGGTGATAGCTTTCATTTCGACAAAGATGGGGACCTAGCCCCCGCACCACTCCCCCAGCTACGGGCTTGTGGAGAATTACTTTGATATGCATTGCAGTTAGTCTTTCAGGAAATAGACGCGTTTATGAGCGAACACTCGCATTGAAGGGGGTCTGGAGAAAAGCGATTTTCCCTCTCTTCGTAAAATACACGTATACAATACCAAGAGCACAACTCCCGAGGGAAAGCGCGCGAAAAGGGCTTGCATTGACATCACAGATTTCGACTGTGTACTACAACCTACGCAGTTTTTATTAGATGACGTACCTAAGGACGAAAAAGTTTACAGCTCCAATTTCTAGAAATTTTGTTGGGCCAGTGAAGCGACAACAGAAGAAAACACATTTGGAAGTCTGTGGCGACCAGAATACATTCATGTGCAGGCATTGGAGTGAAATTAAAATAATTAGAGTAATTACATATTAATAATACTAAATTTTTGATAAGCTTATGGCGCTTAATTAACGACAGCGGAGATTTCAAATAACAATACTGTCTACGCTCATTATAACGAACCCACGTAACGACTTTCGCATACAACGTCCTATTATTCAGCTTAAGTTTGGTCTGATGGAACGAAGTGCGATTTTACGGACTATTGGTTACAGTAGCTAAAATTAGCGGCATTTTTTTTCCAACTTGGGCGCATAAAGCCTGCGTTGTGACCACAACTATAAGTTGCTGCTGGCAACATAGGCGGCTTTCAGCAAAGCCAAGCTTACAGTGTACTAGCCAAGCTACAGTGAACTAGAATTCACTGTAGCCAAGCTGCCAGCCAAGTCAGTCTGAGTCAGTGGTGGCGGCGCCTTCGTATTGGCGCGAATGGTTCAAGTGTGCAGCTGATTTATGGTGATAGCTGACTGAAATGCGGGGCAAAATAATTGCATTATCGCTCAAGGCTGTCCGCCAACCTTTTATCACACATTTTTTTATTAAGCTAAGTGCAAGTAAATAGTTTTGTTTGTGTTTTGCGTCAGACATTCGTCGCGGCGAGGTTCCTTTTGGCGTTGCATAAGTGGTTGCCAGACTGCCGCTAGTTTTGGCTGAAAAGTTTTTTTTTTTGTAGTTGTGGCTTCTCCGTAAGAGTTTGGTGCTATCCTCGGTGCATTTCTTGGCTGAAAATTTTTGGAAGCGTAGCGTCCCTCGTCGTAGCGCGCGGTCGACGCGACACGATCAGCTGAGAGAAAAAAAAAAAGAAAAGTAAGGGGGGAGGGGGGCAGCGCATCACCTCCTGCGACTCTATTCAGCTTTCCCCGTCATCCCTAATACTGAGACGCGATATCTTAATCGCACAGCTGCGCACACAGCAAGAGAACGCGCCTTGACTTCTGTAATGGGCGGTTCATTCCGTTTATTAAAACGGCCTCTTAATTGCGCAGCAGCCCCACGCTCGACTTCTGCTAGGCTCGGTTTATTCCGTAAATAAAACGAATTCTGTAATGCGCGGTTCATACCGTTAATTAAAACGGAATTTAAATGGCCTCTTAATTGCACGGCAGCACCACGCTTGACTTCTGTTAGGATCGGTGCATTCCGTTAATAAAAACGGCCAGCGTCGCTCATGCACTCGCGAAATGCACCGCGGATAGCACCAAACTCTTACGGAGAAGCCACAATTAAAAAGAAAACTTTTTCGCCACATTTAGCGGCAATTTGGCAACAACCACCTCAAAGTCTGGCAACAAATTTATGCAACGCCAAAAGGAACCTTGCCTTCGTCACTCCGTTGTCAGGCACGGCGAGCGAAGTTTTGAAAGTGGGACCCGGTGCTCCAAGCAGGTGAGTTTCGGTGTCAAATGAATCTTAATGCGGCAGTTGCCTGGGTGTTGCTCACTTCCGAACTCTCGGAACAGCTTTGTACCCTCCATTGAGCCGCGGAGGTTGCGCGGGAGCAACAGCTTTAAGTTAGTATACATTGCTTTCCCCTCCGCACAAATGAAAAATAGTTGATTCCAAGCTGATCATCAGAGCTGGCTGAAAAGGCCTACATTATAATCGGGCTAAGCTTTGCTGCTGTGCAGGGGCCACATGACGTCCCTGCACCTACTGTAACAGAACTCTCTCATTAATTGGAACTTATACGCTGCAATTTTGTAAAAGGGGAACTCCGGTGCTTTCTTTTTTACCTTGATAAGATAATGACGTTTTCAACTAGTACTAACAGCCCTGTAACAGCTAGGGTGGCTAATTTTTACTGAGATACTCGTAAATAATATTAAATAAACAACATAAATGGCGAGTCAGAACTGAAACCGAAACCATGGCTGGCCAAGGTGTAAACATAACACTCGCGCCCGTTCGATATCGTACGAAATGCTAGCTGGCAATGTCATCCGACGCGAAGTCAAGCTGTGCCAGCCCGTAGGAACTCACCAGTGACTAGTTAAGCGATGATTTCAGCTACTGACGTGTGAACGCGGAAGCATATTCGCCTCGTAGATGAAAGCGTGGGCTGCGTCCGTTCCACGGAGCAACTTTTTCTGCGGCGCGAATTCGACAGGAAGTCGCAAGCGCCATGTGCCTTGAAACGGTGCTAACTCAGGGCGTGCCAACGGACGCCGGTCGCGTCAGTTGCACTTAGCGCCGGAGCTCACGTTTTGCTAGCGTAGCGTCGCTGTGCCCAACGTGCCCGCTCATGCAAGGAGAGATGCGCGCGCATTCTGACCTTGCCATTTCCTTCAGAGCGAGCGTGTGTGTTCCATTGGTAGGTTCCGTCCTGTTGCCCTCCGCCAGAGTGCAGTGCTCCGGCGCAGAGTTCGTCGGCCACTCCGAATCTGCGAAGTGATGACACCGTAAAATAATACTTAATAAACGCCAGGCCTGTCCTACTTAATAGGTTACTCGTGTGTCGACATAGATGGACATCAATATGTATTAGCTAGTTAACCGAATGGTTTCATGGAGATAATTCCGCACAGCCACATATACCTTCGTGTCTTGTCTTGTCTCCTAGCAGATCTTGGCTCATATCCACAAGGGGGATTGGCCACACTGTATTTTATAATATATCTTTTTTTGTACAACGCTTCTAAAAAAAGAGAGAAATTAGATAAGAACAATAATAATGTTCCTATGAATAAAAACGTGAAAAAGTGCAGAAGAATTCGATAAACCAGAATATGTAAAACAAATTAACAAGAATGAGGAAGGGGGACAAATAATTGGATATATCTGGCAGTATCACTAGCAGCGTATCCTTCCGGTCGTAACCTTCGTGTCGTCTTAGTTCCTTTTCTTCTTTATCTACCTCCGAGCCCCGCGCGCCGTGCGTGCCGCGTGACGAGAAGACGCCATCTTGCTCACCAACTGATCAGCGTCTCAGTGCGACTGCCGCATCTTCTGGGTCCAGCAGCCAGTCTTCCGTTGATGCAGACAGAGCTAGTCGATGCGATGTGAAGGTCGAGCTTCTTCGAACACTCGAGGTATACGCCTCGCCTTGACGAGTGACTCGACTCGTCAAGTCACTCGTCATTTTGTGGTTCCGGCTGGCGGCAGCAACAGGCTACAGGAAGAAAGCTTCAACATCTTTTTCGGCAATGGACGAGAGCTGGCCACGGTCATCTACTCATCGGGACGAAGCACTTGCATCCTCCTATTCGTCCGAGTCGTTGAGACAGCGAGGGCCACGACGTGTCGTTCATGACGACTCGACGCGGAGGGCTACAGCCACAAAGTCCTCCAAGAGGCGACCCGAGTCGGGGGACGTCCCGACGCGTAGCTCGGCTGGCGCTGTGGCGTTCACCAGCAACGACGAAACCTCCCTGTCTCCCCTTATAGTCACGCAAGACCTCCTTCATTGGGCCAAGTCCTCACTTTCGAGAAAGGCGCATGGCATGCTTGAAAGTAGCGCCGTGAGGCCAACGGCGCGCTGTGAAAGGCGCCCCGAGAGCTTCGCGAACGTCGACGTTTCGCGATGCGGATCATCAACGACGTCATGTGACAGCGGACGTCTTGTATACGCCGAAGCGCGCGGGAAGGCAAGACGTCCCGTTTCCGCCGAACAACGTCGACACATCGCGGCTAGGGGCCTCACGACAGCGGACGACAGTTTCGCGGCCAGTCGGACAGCGACGCTGAGCAGCTTTGATGACATAGAAGGACAACGCACAATCGGCACGGATGTTGTATACCCCAAGTCGTCTATGTTTGGAAGACTATCTTTCGGCATCGGCACCATCGCCAGGAGGCTTTTCCAGAGCAGCCTGCCGCGGATAATGCGAAGGCGGGTTCCTGGGAAAGCAATGATGGTGGAACTTGGATTGTTGACGTCTCTTTTTGGCCGAAAACGTGCTGTGCAGTCCGACTACCAAAATGTCTCTATTGATAAAGAAGGTAAAGCCACGTGTTTTCGCTTAGAGCGTAATCGCGAAGACGACACATTCGAAGGATCACAACAAGATTTGAGGCCGTCGTACCAGCGTGCTCGCTTCCCTGATCACTACGACCGGAAGGACGCTTCTCGCGAAGCTACTGAAACGATATCAGGTGAAGAGGGCGTAGCCGCGAACCCAGCACTGATGGCAGCGTCGGGTCAGCCGAAGCGAGTGGCCCTAGAAGCATCTGGTGCGCGGAGACCATCGTTTCTGGCAGGTCAGGGTGACATACAGCGGCAGGAGAACAGAGGCACTCGTGCAACGCCTAAGGCACGTGGTGGCCGCTTTGACACCACTGTGATGACCGCTGCCGGCGAGAGTACCCACAGGCAGCGAAAAGAAAGTGAGGGACCACACAGAAGGAAGCATCGCTCGAGAGAAGGCGACGAGAAAGATAGACCAAGGTCCTCCAGAAGTCGAGGGCATGGCGGGAACAATGGCGAACACCGGCGAAAAAGGAAGTCGGGGTCACACAAGCACGAAGGAGATGGGCGCAGCGACCGCCAGGAGAAGTCCTTCGAGAACGTGCCGGGGTCGACGCACGAAGTGTGCAGCTCGCCGTCTCGGTCCTTCGACTTCGCCATCAGCCCGGTGCCCGTCACCCGCGGCGCCCTGCCTCGGCCCGAGCTTACGCGATCTAGTGAAGCCCCGCTCGAATCAAGTGCTTGGCTCATTGATCCGGACGCCTTTGAAAGCCCTGGAGTCTTTCCGGCCGCTAAGTCGTCGATGCGAGACCCCTTTGCGCCGTCGCGGAAGCACGAGAATCGCGAAGTCAACATAGCTGCCGCGTCACCTCAACATCATCGCAAAAGGCATAAGCGCTCATCTGGACGGCCCTCCAAGAAAAAGGCGTCGCATAGCCGGAGGGAAGTGGAACAAAGCGAACTGATCGAATCACCAATGGACGGCGTTGGTTCTCCAGCAAGCATGCCCGCAAGTCGCGAAGCAAGCCCACAGCAAAGGTCGAAGCACAGATCAAGGTTAAAGTCGAGGCGGAAGTCGAGAGAGAATAAAGAAAAGGCAGTGTTTGAGCGTGGCGAGGAGAGTCCTGAAGAGAAGTGCAGGAAGTCCAAATGGAAGTCAAGAGAACACGAAGCTTATAAAGATGCAAGAGAGTCAAGTCCAAGGGAACGGAGAAAGAAATCCAGAAAAGACAAAGCGCTGATGAATGGAGAAGAGGATAAAAAAGACAGAACGAGAAAGTCCAGACAGAAGTCCAGAAAGCACAGAGGTGCTGGCGAAGAGAGTCACATTGAAGACGAGAAACGCAAAACGTCGAAGCGAAAGTCCAGAAAAGACGAAGCCGATGAGGGAGGAGAAGAGGAGAGTCCAGACGAGAAGGAACAAAGGCGATCAAGGCGGAAGTCCAGAGAAGCCAGAGAAACCACGTCGCAGAAGGGTGCAGGAGAGGATAGTCCGAAGGACAGAGAGGAATGGAAGTCCCAGCGACAGTCGAGACATAGCAAAAGAAAAGAATCGCCCGAACGCACGGGCAAGAGCAGTCTGCGAGGCGAACGCAAGAAACACAGTAGGCGCGGGAAACATGACAGAGACCGGAAACGGGAAAGACGTCAAAAGAAGTACACTCCTGAAGGCGCCCCGGGGAACGATGTCTACTACTTTCAGTGGGACACTGCCGATATACCAGATATAGCGGGCGTTCATCGGGATTTTAGCTTTAGTACACTCGAAATGGAGGGACTGTCTCCCATCGGAAGCCCTGGCTCGCCGACAGGTGAAGAAACTTACACGTTGCCTTCCGATACGTTCTCTAGGTCGACGCCCCCACGTCAGAAGCGTCCACTAAGCAGTGGCCGGAGAGATAGGAAATCTCGTCATAGATCGAGCAGCAAACGTTCGGAACGTTCTTCGAGGCACGGTAAGCATCATAGGCGTAACCGAGGCCGCCGGTGGCATCACGGACATCGACATGACCGCGGTAGTAAGGACAAGGAGGCCGCAACTCCTAGGTCAGCAAGCGCTATAGCTAGTCCGGCTGAGTCGCGTAGTCCATCGAGACCTACGAGTCCGGCTGGAAGTCCAGCGGGTCACATTAGCCCAGGGAGTCCTTCCGGCCTGATCAGTCCTGCCAGTCCATCGAGCGGGGCTTCTACAAGACGGGAAGGCTCGGCGAGTCCGGAACGCTCTAAGCGGAAACCGCGACACCACAGACATGGCAAGAAACACAGGCACGGCAGGCCAGGGCACTCTCCGAGACATGAACGTCATTCGAGGGCGTCCGAAACAGGCGGCTCCAAACACCGACGCGCAGAGACCAGTCGATTGGAGAGAGAAAAAGATGGAATTTCGAGGGGTACGGAAATTCCGAGCGTGTCACCTGGAAGTACGGAATTCGGTGGCTCGAAACACCGGAAAAGAAGCCGCTCACACAGGAGCCGGTCGCGCAGCCGAACAGGAAGCCACCGTAGTGGTAGGTCTCGCCATGGATCGAAAAAGAAACACCGTGGGCGCAGGGAGTATGAAAGTGCTGAGCCGAGTCGCATTAAGGAAAGAAGCGCAAGCCCGACGCAAAGTCCCGGAAGTTCAGGTGATGAGAAGAGTACCGAGATGAGGGGTCGAGAAGGCAAGATCAAGAGAACGAGGTCCCGAAGTAGGATGAAATCGGGAAGCCGGCACGGTAAGAAGTCACGAAGCGGAAGCAGCAGAGGATCGCGAAGTCGTAGTCCGCAATCTATCAGCGGGAGCAGGTCATCGGAAGGCATGGTTTACAAACGATCCAAAAGGACGCGTCACCACCGGAGACCAGAAAGCAGAGGCAGATCAAGAAGCAAACGAGGCCGGGAGTCTGGAAGCACCAGCAGAAGATCGGCGCATGGAACCTCGTTAGTTAAGAGGCACAAGAGAAAGAAAAGTCACCACAGACACAGGAAAGGCCGTGATAAGTCGCACCACCGGAAGTTGCGTACAGAGACAGCCTCGGGCACTGGAGTAGCCAGGAAAAAGCGCGTAGACACCGTCACGGAAAGCTACGCGGCCCAGTCTACGCCGGCCTACCTGTGTCTGCTCATGTCGAGTCTGGCCGCCACGCTGATCATGGCGACGTGCGTGCTTATGGTATATTACATCATCACTTGCAGGAAAGAAGTCGCGAATACTAGCCCCACGCCTTTCAGCGGTACTACTACCCAATCCAAACCGTGGCACGAACCGACGACTATCCCTACCTCGCCGAAACCTATCCAGGTGTATTACTGCACCACAGACCTGTGCAAACGAGAGGCGCGTTACATCGCGAGACTCCTGAGCGACCAAGTGCAGCCGTGCGATAACTTTTACAAGCACGTTTGTAGCATTTGGATGAGCGAGCACCCGGCGCATGCTTTAAGCACCGGATCCGTAGTCTCGCGAGACACGCTGATCGTGGATAGCATAGCGCGTCAGCTGGCCGCTGTTGTCGGCAGCGCTAGTCAGCGAGACATAAAGGTCGCAGCGAACCTCTACAACGCCTGCGCTGACCGACGTCGAAGTGCTGCCACGTCCAAGGATGCCGTAGGTGCACTGTTTTCAAGATGGAAAATCGAGAAATGGCCCAGAACTGCCGCGGTGGAAAGCGTCATGGCGGTGTGGACGTTCGCCGCTGAAGTGAGCCGAGACTTGAATGTGGCCACGCTCCTCCGTGCTAGCGTCGCCACGGACCCGGAGAACGTGGACGTCACGGCCATTGAGCTGTCTCAGCCGCGCTGCCTCTACGCGCGTCTTGGCCAGGACAGTAAGGAAGCAGAGCAGCTCTTGCGTGCAGCAGTACGCGAAGCTGCCACTGAACTCGGCGTCACGGTTGCGGACGCTGATGCCCTTGGAAGCCAGCTGTGGTCAGTGTGCATCGCCATCGCAGCTGCTTGCCGAATCGGTTACTGGGAGGACCGTGTCACTGTCGTCAAGTTTGGAGAGCTGAATCTCTTGGGGGGTCTGCAGACGTTTCTGACCGTCCTGCTGGACGGTGGAATCAGAGGCTCCGACAACGTGGTCCTCCACTCGGTTCACAATTTTCTGCGAGAGCTCAAGGGAGCCCTGCATACGTTGAAGCCTCTGGACACGCTAAACTACTTGGGTTTCCTCGCGATCGTCCACGTGGCCCCGTTCCTGCCCGACGAGCTGCGTGACCTGCGACGCCTGTTCACCGAGGCCCGCCTGGGTCGCACGGCAGGCGATGCCACGGACACGGCGTTGCTTTGCGCCCGTCTTGTCGAACGTGCCTTGCCTGGCTGCTTCGCGAAGGCAGCACACATGTGGCGTCTCTCCAAGGGCCAGGAAATGGAGGCGCGCGAGTGGCTAACCCAGCTTCAGTTGGTCTTCCTGAGGCACGTCGCCGAGTTCCCCTGGTTGAACGAGCTGTCGTCGCTGTTCATTCGCTACCGCGTCAAGCGACGCGCCCTGACGCAGTTCGGCCAGCCTCCTGAGGAACGGAAAGCAAGCGCTTGCGCGCCCCTCGACGATCGGCTGAGCGTCGACAGACCTTTGCTGTTCTTCGCGAACGTCTCTAAGCGCCGGCAATCGCAGAGGTTCCGGGAGCTTCGCGGTGATAGCGCGTTGCTGAGGCGACGCGCCGTGGGTTCGGAGTTCTCCACCGAGGCCTCCTTCCAGCGCTCGTTGCGCGTGGTCCACGTGCCGGCAGCGCTGTTCAACGCCTCGGTGCCTAGCAACAGCTCCTTCTTCGTGTTCCACTTGGCGCGCGTCGCCGTCCGATTTTACCAGGGCCTGGTGCAGCTCCTCTACCACGACCCCTACGAGCGCGACGTGCCGCTGAGCTTCACGGAGGACTCCCGGGCCAAGCTCGAAGCCCTGCTGAGCTGCTTCGACGGCGACGTCCAGTCCAGCCTCGACGTCTCGCCCGCCCCGTCCGATAGTGTCTCGCAGCTGCGACGGGCTTTCCTCGACCGGACGTCGGCGCTGCTTCTCGCTTTGAAGGCGTTCGAAGAGCTGCTTCCCGTCAGGCGGATCTGGAACCTTGACCTGCGGCTCGGCGGCCTCGAGGGGACCTCTGCGAGGCAGTTGTTCTTCATCTACTTCGCGCTGGACAACTGCGAGTCGAGGGCGCCCGGTTTCCACAAGTCTTCTGTGTCGGCGGAGGACAGGGTCAACGCCCCGCTGAAGCACATCAAGCAGTTCGCCGAGGCGTACCAATGCAAGGCCCAGGATCCCATGGTGTCGCCGAGGCATGCCGCGTGCTCCGTGATGCGCCGTGCTTAAAACGGCCGACGCAGTGGGGAGAGCCATCGCGAGCACGACCGACGGCCACTCTCCGGTGTCGTGCGGGCGCCACAATTGACGTTATTCGATACCGCGGGCGCCATGCGCGCTTACTTGTACGAGACATTAATTCGTTTCTTGCGCGTATATGACGATGCGACATTTTCGCAATACTATGCGTCAATCGATGCGAGCAGTTTGCAGACGCCTTGTTTCGCCGTTTTTTTTCCCCTTAAGTATAACTTTCTTGCCCTTTGCCATAACCTATCGACACGCACCGCTATAGATAAGTGATGATTTGTAACTTCTACGCTAAGGTTAATCGAAAACGAGACATTTTTGTAATTTATTAGTATTTATTTGATAAGAAAGCACCGTCTTACCGCTGTGTTTAGTACGAAGATCATCGATATTACCTTCTCAACAGCAATACCTATAAAATTGCGATCAGCTTTAACCGTTGTCTGAAGGTTCCATTGTCATTGGGGGTAGGAATATTAACATTATTTGGAAACAATGTGAACGACGGGCATGTGAAAGGTCACCAGTTATGTCGTGCGCTGCATTGACGCAGTGATAACAGCGCTCGGCTGCTGTACTTCATGTAGTAATTAAGTTCAATCCTGACTGCAGTGGTCTCGGTTCCTAGGATGTAAAAGGATAGAGGCCCATGTCAAGTTCCTTGAATCTGTGGCGCACATCCGCGCTGGGAGATTGGCCAAAAACCGGGTAGTTTTCATGGAAGTATTCTTTAACAAAAGGTTTGGATTGGTCTGTTTAAGAGGAAGAAAAAAAATGTAACAGGAAGAATTTGTTAATGGAATAATAAACTTAATATTAATTCCCCTTATAATCGGCCAATCCCCTGCATTGGGTACGAACCATGTACAGACGAAAACAATTGTATTTGAATACTAACAATGAAGCGGCGCGTTTGCTCTTCAAATGAATTTGGGAAGTAAAATAAAAGAAAAATAATTAAAGTGAAGATTGATTTTAAAAGTTAAACTTCTTTGAAGCTTTGAATAACTCCTGCAATGCGTTAGCAATCTTCCCGTTACTGTGATCAAGAGACAAAGCCCCGAAAAAGCATATTTTGCGCATTCATATCTATTCCAAGGAGGCAGAAAATGGAACCTAAAATATTTTTGCCCAAGTCAGAGCATCTAGTACAGAAAATGAGGTAATGTTTGGTTGATTCACTTACTCCGCAAAAAGAACAATGAGGGGAGGCTGCCAGAACAGGTCTGTGCAGATAAAAATTTAGCTGTGGAGTCTGACAATGCAGTCTAGAGGTTGCGACTTCCATTGCTCGAGTTTGACATATGCTATTCCAATGATGCATGACGTGCTTAAATTCTGATGTAGCCGTTATATTAAAGGTGTAGAAAATTCGTCTAACGCCAATTTCCTTCTTAATCTAGCACCTATAACGAATTTGGATTGTGCGATATTGGTATCTACCCCGAACTATACACAGATGACTCGTGTAAGCTATGCAGCATGAGACGCGCCTCCCTAGAGCATATGCTATGGGAATGCACACAGATACAGGATGCCAATGCAGTCTCCCCAGAAGCGCTTGGGGCGCGGTGGAGGGCCGCGCTGATCAGCTCAGATCGGGCAGATCAAATATGGGCCATCCAGCGAGCACGGGAGGCGGCCGAGAAACAGGGTCTCTCCACCGCCCCTGGCGCGGCTTAGCGCCCACGCCTCAATCCGCTGGTTAAATAAAGTTTGCACACTCACTCATTCACTCTCTAACTCGCCTCGTAATCATATATTTCGGCTCGTAAACTTAAGAATCGGGACACACATAAGCATCGCCTTTAATAGTTGAACGCGGTAAGCGGTATACTGTCCCTTGTGAGAGAGATAGAAAATAAGGAGGAAGGCCTGGAGGTTAACCAAGGCTGAGCCCCGGCAGGCTGTCCTGCACTGGGGAAGGAAATTTATAGGGGGCACTATGTGACCTTAAAGGAAAGGGCGCAGTAACGTGTGTGCCCTGTGTAGTGGGTGGCTGGCTTTAAATCATAAGTGGTTATGTTAATCTCGTGTTGACGCCCTATGAAAATGCGTGTTTGTATCGCGCATTGTTACTGCAATATTTCATGCTTTATTGTGAAACAAGTATACAAGATTAAAAGAAAAGCGGCGCACAAAAAGACGGAAACAAAGAAGAGAACCACACACAGCGCTGCCATTCTTTGTCTTCGTCTTTTTGTGCGCCGCTTTTTTTTTAATATGAATATACACTTTTTTCATCTTTTCCGCCCACGAGTGGGCCAGATGAAGAAGCCGAAGGATTTCAGCTCTCTTAGCGCTTGGTACGGTTACCTTGTTGCTGCGGAAGACGAGGCCATCTTGTGTATGCATCTCTTCTCGATACGCCCAAAATGGCCTGGCACATGCTGGGACGTCCTCTTTGTTTTCCGGCCAGTCAGTCTCTGCATAGGATCGGATGGTCGACAGAGCAGGATCCTTGGCGGTTGCCACACGTAGTTCCTCGAGGCGACGCTCAGAAGCTGGAACAAGGGCAATGACGTTAACATTGAAGCGCTCGGTTTCTTCCGTCAATAACGCCTTGCTTGGAAAACGAGAGAGCGCATCAGCCAAAAACAGCTCTTTTCCTGGCTTGTACAGTAGATTAATGGCATATCGCTGCAATGTCAGTCGCATTCGTTGCAGTCTAAGTGGGCACTGGTGAAGTGGTTTACTGAAAATTGGCACCAACCGACGATGGTCGGTTTCCACCGTAACCTCAGATTGGCCGAAAATATCGTCGTGAAATTTTTCGCAGCCATGCACAATCGCCAGAGCTTCCTTTTCAATCTGCGCGTACCGCGTCTGAGCATCGCTGAGTGATCTAGACGAGAAAGCGATAGGGCGCCCGTCTTGTATCAGAACGGCGCCAACGCCCATGTGGCTGGCGTCAACAGAGAGGGTGACTGGCTTTTTCAGATCGAAGTAAGCAAGCACTGGCGCTGTTACTAAGGCTTGGCGCAGCTCATTGAAGCTGCATTGCTCTTTTTCTGTCCAGACCCAGGCAATATCTTTGCGCAGCAATGTTCTAAGTGGTGCGGTGAGTACAGACATTCGAGGAATGAAGCGCTGCGCGTAATTCATCGTTCCGAGGAAGACTCAATTCCTTACTGTTACTTGGCGCTGGCATGTCCAAAATGGCTTGGACGCGATCGGGTCCCAGGCTCAGTCCTTGCGTGGTGAAAACGTGTCCCAAGTAGCGAACTTGCTCCTGCAAAAGGACACATTTCTGTGAGTTCAGACGGAGGTTGTGCTCACGGCAGCGTGCAAGCACCCCGGTCAAGTTGTTATCATGTTCTTCCTTCGTTGTGCCTCAGACTAATATGTCGTCCATTACAACCGCTACTCCAGACAGGCCCTCCAAGAGGCGGTGCATGGCTGCTTGAAATATTTCCGGGGCGGAAGCAATTCCAAAAGGCATGCGGATAAACCGATAGCGCCCGTAGGGCGTGCTCACTGTGCACAATCTGGAGCTGCTGTCAGAAAGTTTTATTTGCCAGAACTCGGATGTTGCGTCCAAGGTAGAAAAATATTTAGCTCCAGCTAGTCGTTGCGCGACCTCTTCTAGAACAGGCATAGGGTAGTGTTCACGCAGAATAGCCTTGTTAAGCTCCATTGGGTCGAGACAAATTCTTACTTTATCACCTTTAACTACGGCTACCATATAGCTTGACCATTCTGTTGGTTCGGTTACCTTGGTTATGACGTTGTGCTCCTCCATGCGTTGAAGTTCGGCCTTTACTTTTTCTTCAATGGCGACCGGAACCCTTCTGGCTGGCACAACAACACCGACGGCGCCGGGTTTGAGCTTTATTTCGTACTCAAAATTCTTCAGCTGTTCCAATCCTGTGAAAACATCGGTGAAGGGCTGAGCCGCCGGGTAGAGTTGCTGCGTCTCGACGCTATCAACGCGATAAATCAAGCCAAGGCTTTCTGCTGCTGCTCCGCTGAGGGTCACCGGCACGTTTTGCTCTATGATGAAGAAGGTTTCATCGTGCTGTTTATCGTTCACGGATAGCGACAACTTTACTTTAAACTGCGCAGCCGTTTTGTGGCCGAAAAAACTCGTTAACGTGGCTCGGCAGGCTTCACGAGTCTTTCTCGGAAGCGACAAAACATCTTCCTTTGAAATCACACAACAGTTTGCCCCAGTATCAAGTTTGCAGACCATCGGACGGCCTTCAATGGAAACTGTCGCGGTCCACTGGTCGCTAGCGAGCGCGTTCACGGTTAAAGCTTCCAGAAAAAAATCTGACCTTTCGTCAACATGTAGCTCTCTTATTTCCCTGCGCTTTGCATCTTCGCTGTGCAAGAAGGATGACTGCGAGCATGCTTGGGCGAAATGATTCAATCCTCCGCATTTCTTGCACGCTTTTCCTGTTGCTGGGCAGCGGCTGCCACGGTGAACTTTGTAGCCACATTTGTTACATGGCTTTGTTACTCTGGCCAACGCATTTACGGCTGCAGTTTCAGCGCCTTCAGTGGTGCCACGTATCTGTCGAAACTGCTCCTCGCCTTGCTCTTGAATGCGACAGATTTCGACTACTCTTTGGTAAGAGGGGTTTTCAGAAATTAACTTCTTTTGCAGTCCCTTGTGCCCGGATACCGAGTATGATGCGGCTACGAAGCATGCGCTCTTCTAAGTCTCCAAAATCGCAGTGTTGGGCTAGCGTTCGCAATTCGACAAGCCAGTCATTGAAACTTTCGTCCTCTTTTTGGTCTCGGGAGCCGAAGCAAAACTCGTGGTAAGTGAGGTTCTTCGCGGGCTGGTAGAAGTCTTCAAATTTTTTAATTATAAGGGTTACATCGGTTGTGTCCTCCCCTGGCTCAAACTTGAACGAAGCGAACACTTTTCTAGCCTCTTCCCCAATGGTCACTAAAAGCGTCGCCGCCTGCACTTCTTTTGGTTGTTTGTTCAGCTGAGTTGCCGTGAAAAACAGTTCAAACTCACTTTTCCAGGTCTTCCACCCAAGCCAAGCGTCTCGCGATGTGTCGAGGGGCTTCGGAGGCGGCAGGAGCGTTGTCGGCAATGCAGGCGGTGTCGTCATGCTGGCTGTTTTCCGCTGCCACCATGTGTACGAGACGATATCATGGGTCGAACAACCGCTTTATTGCCTTTAGTGACGAGTTTAAGTAGGCCAGGCGGGTGACGTCACGCTTACGTAGGAGCGACAGCTTGCGCTCGCTATCGCGGCCGTGCCAACTCGGTTACATACGCCAACTCGCCCAACTTTCTATTCTGTTACAGTATACAAGACGCGTGTGTTTGGTAAAGCATGAAGTTACTTTCACTGAATTTCAGTCAGTCAGTCAGTCAGTCAAGAACTTTAATATATGGTCCTGAGGAGTTTAAGCCACCAGGGTGCCCACGTGGGACATCCTAGCAGCCGCTACCGTAGGCGACGCCCGAGTCGGGGCGGGAACGTGGTGGCGTTCCGCCAGTTCTTGGGCCCTCTGGACTGCCTTAAGTTGGTTTCGGAGATTGGGGCTCCTGAGTGCCTCCTCCCAGTCGGACTCACTGGTGAGAGGTCCCTGAGGTAACGCGGGACATTGCCAGAGCATGTGCGCGAGTGAACAGTACACTTCTGTGCAATCTGGGCACTGTGAATTTATGTCTGAGTTATAATGGCTGAGTCGGCCCCGTGATGGGTACGATCTCGTTTGTAACATTCTAAAGGCTACTTCTTGCGCGCGTTCTAGTTTTGAATGGGGTAAAGGGTATCGGCTTCTGTTGTGTCGGTAGTGGGAGGTAATTTCATGGAAGGTGAGTAGTGGGTCATTAAACTGCACGTCTGGGCCCAGCTCTTCGGTGGCTGATTGATCGTCACGGCGGGTCAGTTCTCGTGCTCGATCATGAGCCATTTCGTTGAGGTTGGGTTGTTGTGGGTGAACGTCTTTGCCCATGTGGGCAGGGAACCAAGAGAGGTAGTGCGAGCCCGTATTTTTCCGTGTTTGTAAAATGCGGGCTGCTTCTGGAGCGATGTTGCCGGTTTCGTAAGCCCGAATGGCGGCGCGAGAGTCTGTGAAGACATTAGTGAGTGAGGGGTCGGTCATCGCTAAAGCTATAGCAACTTGTTCGGCTATGGCGCTTGTTGATAGCCTAACCGAGGCGGCTGAGCGTAGGGCTCCGTCGCCATCTACTACCGCGAGTGCGAAAGAGGAGGAGTTACCGTATTGCGCTGCGTCGACGAATGCGGTACTGAATTTCGAAAAGATTTTTTATTACATTCACAAGAAGACGCGTGGTGGTGTGGTAGAACACTTGTTTACCATGCAAACGATTTATTTTGCATCTTTTGCCCTTTTATGTGCATATTTCTCGATTTTTCGCTCACACATAAGATTTGTTTTTGCTCACAATCAACGACGCCGACGGCGGAATCCGTGCGAAACGATCTCTTTAACGCTTTCGCCTTAAAAAAAAAAATCGGCAGATCCCAAGCCTTGTGGTAATCAGTTTTATGCGAACTGAGCAGTCTGCGACTGTACAGCAGTTTTATGCGAACTGAGCAGTCTGTCAAAAGATGCCTTTGCGGCATCTTTTGACATTGAGCTATAGGTGTTACAAAATGGATCAACGTGTTTTTGCAAGTGCATTTGTGAGTGCAGTTGCATGGTCATTGTGGACTTACCAGGAAGGTCGACTGCACGGAGTTTGAAGGATGACTTCACAGAAAATGGGCGCTCACCTCAGAGCGAAGACGTCAGCATTATCCAAAACGAAGCGCGCTTCGTAGTCTGTTGTGGATTTCACATAACTTTGGTTAGCATATTCCTCCTGGTTTGAGCAACGCTTGAAAGCAGCTTGCTGAATCGTAGGAGTACAAATGTAACTTTTATCGGACTGAATAGAAGTGAAACCAAAACGGGAACCACAACCCTACTAGACGCTTGTATCATAGGAGTACATATGTTATGTTTATTGCTTTGTGATCAAATTAGATAGCCCACACTGCAACTGGAGCAAACGTTGCACTGACAACGCCCGCAGAGGGTCTTTTTTTTTTCTTCTTTAGAGCCGTTTCAAGGCCTGACTGCTACGTGCCTGTACCGTACGCGTCTGGTGGAGAGGGTGTGACGACGTACACGGTAGGATTTCCGTACAGTCGCATTCGTCAAACCCTAACCCCCGTATTCTAGAACCTCCCTTCACTCAACGCTTCGCCTTCACTTGAGAAAGCCGATGGGAGCGCCATCTCTAGGCATGGCAAGTCACTGCATATTAGCGATAGTCTGCTGCAATTCTTGAGTAGCGCAGCGTCATTTTCAGCCGAGCGGTGGCGCAGTTGCTCAACTTTGTCAAGTGAAGGGTGAAAGTCGAGTCGAGGAGCGTTTGTGAATAGGGGGTTACTCTCCCGTACTGTTTATAGTGTACCCTAAGTTATGGAGGTGATCACAAGGACACCCGCACGTCGTTAGATAGATAGATAGATAGATAGATAGATAGATAGATAGATAGATAGATAGATAGATAGATAGATAGATAGATAGATAGATAGATAGATAGATAGATAGATAGATAGATAGATAGATAGATAGATAGATAGATAGATAGATAGATAGATAGATAGATAGATAGATAGATAGATAGATAGATAGATAGATAGATAGATAGATAGATAGATAGATAGATAGATAGATAGATAGATAGATAGATAGATAGATAGATAGATAGATAGATAGATAGATAGATAGATAGATAGATAGATAGATAATCAACGCTGAAAGTGCCTGCAGTATTCTAAGAAATCTTCCACAATTAATATCTTGCGCGCTGTTTGCCTTAATGTACGTAACCAACAAGCCAAGCTGCGAACCATGCATTGTGGAATATTTTGGCTTTTCTGTCTTTCCTTCTTTACCATTCCTTCTCTCTCTCTGGCGCAATAGTCAGTCGCTGGCAAACTTCTGTCGCACGTGACGTGGATATGGCCTATTTTCTGCGGTAGATTGCGCCAGCTAACTACAATCAACAGCTCACGATAGTCCTATTTCTGTCCGCCCATCTGTATTGACGAGGAAGAGGGAATGGCTTAACGGTCGCACATTGAAGGGTGTCGTGTCATGCAAAAAAGGCGCTGTGAACTGGTGCGTAATCAAAATTCATTTCGGAGGGTCTGGCGTGGCGGACGCTCTACCAGTGTATCACCCGGGATAGCTGCATGTATATATTCATAAACATGTGCGTCTCCAATGGAAGCTTTTTAGCATATTGACTTCATTATTCCTAAGGCCCACTTCATGGGCGTAGCTCTACGCAGCTTTAGGGGGGGGGGGAGGTGCCAGCGTCATAAGTTGTCTGTCCTTCGACGTTCACTGTGTTACCAAAGAAAACCATGGTTGAACAGTCTAAGGTGAAACATATATATAGGCCCAACGAGTGAGTCACCACGCTCAAGTTTCCTGATCTGAGCACCGCATTCACCGATGCATCTGAAGCAATTCACTATCTTCGAGGAGTCTTTTTTCGTTATGCACCAAGTTGAGATGTCTCCCTTGCGTTCCTTTTCTTGAAAACTCTTTTATCAAAGATGTTATGTCACGTTGACAGCTAACACGCCGTTCGGGACATCAAAGTACCGGGAGCGCGGTGATACAGCTAGAAAATACACGCGAGATAGGTGACGATCTCTAGCGTGCCCAAATACGCCCTTACTGGCGATTGACCGCACAGCGCCGCTGTGCGATAAACTCAATTATAGCGAAAAACCTAAATACTCTTTTAGACATCGCGACGTAACGAAAATGTTGGAATTAATGCGGGTTGCTTGTTGTACTGCCACCTACTGATTTAATGTTTAACTACACGTAAAAGGGTAGCTTTGACATGGTTTTGAGCATCCGTGTTGTGGGCATTGGGCACGTGTCAGCGCTGTCGGCAGAAGAAGTAAACCGATGTCCGAGTTGGGTTCAGCTCGTCCGTTTGTAAGCAGTAACCCTGGGCAACAGGCAGAGGTAACGCCAGATCAACTTCAGGTGGGCTGTTCTCAAGGTAACATCGTTTAGCCGCGAAGAGCATCAGAAAATTGCGTGAAGTTCTGGGAGGTAACGTCTGTATCGACAGGGTATACAGAGCAGGCCGCCCCATGAAAGACAATAACGCCAGTTCAAGTGACGTCTGACAAGTGGAAAAACTGTCTGTAGTGTCGTGCGTCGGACGCGACGCACGGAAAACACAGGGCATGGCGCCTAAGGGCCGGCCGTCAAGAAGCATGCAGCCGCTGGTAGGCAAGCAGGTACTCTTGTTATATACACAAGCATCACTATATGTACATATGTACAACGTCCCCTAGGGGCCAGCCAACCGGTTCTAAAACCGGAACCGAAACGGTATGCACAGACAAATGTATACGGTATGCACAGACAAATAAGAAAATGCAGAACATAACACGTAAAGAATTGCACAGCAAACACATAAAGGCAAGGCACACGCCGCACACCAGCCTATTATCCCCTCCCCCGATAGAGGACGTCCGCACGAGGATCTTCAATCTGCGAGCATCATGCGATAACCGGTTCCAAAACCGGAACCCCGACACCACACTGTCCCCTAAACACGGGGCAAAGCAGCACGTACCTGCCAACGCTGAATGGACGTGTCGGATGGTGGTAGTGGTTAGAAGGAAGAGGAAAAAGGCACCTAATTTCTGTCTGCCTTCAGGCGACACGTCGCAGTGCCTTATAGGGGTGGGGGGAAGTAGGGATAAAAAGAATAGAAGGAAAATAGACGAAGAAGTAGACAGGCAAGCGACGGAAAAAAGAAGGAAATAGGAAAGTGGGGATCCGGTCGAAGCAGTCCAAGGGCGGGGCGCCACAATGCGAGAGCTGCACGGCGTCAGGAGACCGCGGAGGGCGAACAAGTCGGCGGTAGATACGCTGGCGTCGGAGATCGCGAGGGCACAACCGTCCAGCTTGAAATCCTGCGAGCGAATCCCGACGTGTCGGATGCTCGACAACGTAACCTATAGACGAGAGCACGCCTATCTCGCACCCAGGCGCCTTCAGCGGTATACCCTCGCTCCCAGCTAGACGCCAAAATTTGTTTCGAACTGCCACGGTGCGCCTCGCTAGCATGACATGCAGTGGCTCTGGGAGTTTAAACTGCGTGCCTGTTCACGCTGCGCCCGCCTATAAAATGTCATCTGGGTACCACTGCGCTGTCATCTGATGCGACAACAACCAGCGCAAGAGGAAGGGATTGCTCAGCCTTGCCTGTGAAGTTCGCAGCGCATCGCGGGAATCGTGCCGGTGTGGTGTTTTGCGATTGCGCAGATTTCCGTCCACAACGAAAAACGCTGAGCTCGGCCGCCCTACAGGGTATAATCGCAATCAGCAGGAAAAACTACGAGCCCAGTGAAGTGTACGAGTATTTATTTATTTTCAGATACTGCTGTCTTGATACACGAGATATAGCAGGAGTGGGTACATTAGGAAAAAGAACGAACATACATTAAGCAACACCAAAGAAACATACAAAGCATGTAAAACATATTACAAAATATGGTTAGGCAGTTCTTTCAAAAACAGTTCAATTGGTTTTTCGCGTAGGGAACCATCTAGGTTGTTCCAAATCTCAACAACGGCTGGAAAAAAGGAATGCTTAAAGCAATTTACAAATGGCTGGAAGGGAACAATGTTGAGTGGGTGAGATTGGCGCGTGGTTCGTCGTGCTGAATCACAAAAAGTAATCGGTGCTTCAATGCAACTGCGGCTGTGTACAATCTTATGTAGCAGAGTGATACGGTCAAGTGTGCGTCGGAAAGCAAGGGGTTCTAACGACAATGAGCATGCGTGAGATGGGGGAGAAAAATTGCGGTCATACCGGCCAAATATAAATCGTAATGCTTTTTTCTAAGAATATTTATTGCGTTTCTTCAAGCGCGACTCCAGCTGTTCCACTTTACTGCAGCGATTTGCGTGCAGTATGCCTGTAGTATGCGGCACAAAACTATGGCCGTACTCTTTCGCAGGCCGCATGTCAATAATAGGATATACGTATTACGACTATCGCGATGCAAAAAGGTGTGAACGGTGCGGAAAGCATGGCTTTCGACTAGGTCGAACTGCGACATGCCTAGACTGTCTCTAGGCAAATCTACAGCGTGCGCTTTCGGCCGGCGTCCCCGTTCCCCGTAGGGTTTTAAAATCTTGTTCTGGCTGGCACTTTTCCACCGCGTGTGTTCCGAGTGCCGGGCAGGACTGGCACATGTGTTGCATGAGCGTAAGTTGGAGCCAGATTCTAGCGTTACGTTGACGCCGGCATACAGCACAAATTCTGCCTCGTCACAGCCAAGGCACGCCGCCGTTAACGCCGTTCGAGTTTCTTTCAGTCGGAAAATACGTACCTGATGAAGTTGCTTCCGCAGTCTCCAACGCACGTGCTGCAGACATTTCGGACTGTCGAGGAAGGTCTCTTTGATGTTTCACACGAAATGAGCATAAAGTTCCAGCACAGGAACAGCGCGAAATATGCTTAGAGCCGCACTCGGGCTGCGAAGTCTCGCGTTTGATTTGCAGAACGTCTGCTCGCGTGGTAGTTGAGAATGTTGCTTCGCCGCGCTTGCAACAGATGACGCCAGGCGCTTTTCAATATGGCAGCGAGCACCGAGCTCGCCGTGTTATGGTGTATAGGACAAAAACATAGAAATGTGTTTTTCGGTTTTACATCCCAAAACCAAGAAATTATTATGAGGGCGTACTTCATAACCACGGTACCGTGAGCACGCCGAATGTGTGATGGCCGCGACAGATGAGCCCCTATCAGAATGTTAGTATTACATTTGATACCTAACGAAGAGAAGCGTGTGCTAAACCAATGCCACCTAGGAAAAACTGAGACATTGGCTAAACATAACCACGGCCCCTGGATAAAAAAGTAGGTCCGGCCTTTTGCGGCGCGACCGGGTATGCCATTCGTTACCTTGAGCACTACACACAACCACCCCACAACACCAACACAGTCACTATTCACTATCTATCTATCTATCTATCTATCTATCTATCTATCTATCTATCTATCTATCTATCTATCTATCTATCTATCTATCTAATCTGCATAACCGCAGCAGAACGTGGCGATCAGCGATCAATCCTCCCCGCGTACCGTGGCGGTGGTTTGGTGCGCCGGTTTCCTGGTTGGCGTCCTCGCGGGCCTGCTGCCCTTTGTGCTGTACGCGTATGTAAGGGGGAAGGAAGCGGCAACGTCGCTACCACTGCCACCCCCGGAGCGCGACAACGGCAGCGTGTGCTACACTTCCAGTTGCCTCGCCATGGCCAACTACTTCCGGGACACGCTGAATCCCCTCGTCGAGCCGTGCCGCAACTTCGATGAACACGTGTGTGGACGCTTCGGCGGACGCGTTGGCGCGTCCGGTTTCGCCCATAGCGTCGTACACTGGGTGCGTAAAAACTTTGTTGTCACTCACTAACTCAACTCAACTCACTCACTTATGGGAACCCTCTTGGGTCGCCTGTGTCGACAAGAGTATGAAGTTGGGCGTGTTGGTAATACATAAGTGGTCACGTAGCGCGAAAAATGTGTCAACGCAATCCTGTGTGGACTGCGTTCACTTCATTGTGGTCGTAAGCTGAAACCACCAGAAAAGTTCATGGAGTCCTCATAGAGGAACGTACTGTCGGGATTTAGATCGCCAAGTCCGGGAACGTTGTGCGCACAAGCAGTGGCCACTAAATCCATGGGCTATAAATGAACACATGTGCAATGGTGTGCATACAAAATCGTTATTGAAGGTTACATCCTGTACTCCAAACCCCAGCTATGAATTCATTGAGTTATGTCACCATCACGCGCCTAGAATTTCCAGCACTTTCTCACGAACAAGTTGCCTGTGTTGAAAAGTGGATCATGGCCCCTCACTGTTCGTTGCTGTGAAATAATATTTGGTTGCCGGAGCACCTATTTTTCAGCAGTCGTATATTCATCAATCAAGAAGAAGAAAGACGTGGTTCCGAAACCTTGTCTCGAAGCTGCTTCCTCTGTGCGCTGGACGGCCCTGAGTTGCGCTGTCGGGTTGAGCAGTCGGTCTTCAAGCACGAGCGGAGGCTGGTGATGGAAGAGACGGATTAAACGGCCCGGACATTCCCACTGCGTGTGGCTAAGCGTGGCAACCTTGCCAGACGATATGCATCTGTTTGTGGTGTTAATATCTGGACACATGGCATGCATGAGTCTGGGGTTTTTGTACGAATTCGTAAGGTTTCTGTCGCTTCGCAGTTCACCGCAGAAGATAGTGGCTTGTTCCAGTCTACTGCAGATGATAAAAAAACGGAGGTTTAGATGCGCGGCAAGCTTATGGTCGAGCTCAATCCGGTTTGCGGCGTGACCCCCCTTAATGCGCACGCGCGTCCGCTCCCCCCTCTCTCTACTCTCCTACGCTCCCTCCTCTCTCGCCTGGAAACGCCGACGCTGGGAGCGTCTGCTAACCTACGCTCGCTCCTACCTCTCTTCATTGGGCACTCGTCCCCGTGGTGTCTACGCTCTCAATACGTATGCGCAGCCCTCCCCTTCTCTCCTAGGCTTCCCCTCTTTCACCTCGCAATGCTGACGCAGGCAGCGTCTGCTAACAAGTTTTATGACTGAAAAAACAAACGACTGCTCGCGCTGCGTAATCGTTTGCCACTGGCCACCCCGTGTATATATATATATATATATATATATATATATATATATATATATATATATATATATATATATATATATATATATATATATAAAAGCGGTCCCTGTGTTCGATCGGAGTCTTCTGTCTCTCAATGCCCATTAGCAGCGATTGGCATGTTCCAGTAGGAAACACCGGTCCATCACTGCGTGCTTTGCGCCTCCCCGGGTTTCTTTCCGGCGCAAACGCCGCGACAAGCGCAAGCGTCAACGTCGCCGCCAGTGTAAGCGTTAGCGCCCGCTGCTGCGCATCTACACATGGTTCCCTTTATCTGGGAAATTTTTTGGTGGATTCGTAACAAAAAAAAGCAGCATATCTACGGGGTGAATGATGGAGAGTGGGGCGAAGCATCCGTCCGTCCATTCGTTGTTGCTTCCGTCCGTCCATGCGTCCGTCTGTGTGACCGTCCGCGTGTCCATCCGCCCGTCCGTGCGTGCGTTCGTGCGTCCGCACGTCCGTCCGTGCGTCTATTCCTGCGTTGGTCCATGCATCTGCCCCTGCATCCGTCCATGCTTCCATCCGTCCGTGCAGCCATCCGTGCGTCCGTCCATGCATCTGTGTGTGTCCGTTATTCCATCTATTCAACACTACAACTAACTACATCTCGCATCTTTTCATCATATATTCCCCATATAGAAGCACCGCAATCCAACGGACATTCCAAGGACTGAACGAGAGGAGGCACACGCACCCTTTCTTACGGCTTGCGCTTCGTGTCTACTTTCCACCTTTAACCACCTCGAGTTCATGGTATATACTAGTTCACTGTATTCGTGGCACTGTGTCCCAACGCTCGCTAAACCTTTCTAAAACCAAGGAGGTTACGCCCAGCGAGTATAACGTAGCAACCCTTTCTTGTCAGATAGTGCTCAATGTACATGCCAATGGCTGTTAATTGGAATGAGAGACAGGAGAATTCGGCTTTTAGATAACGCACACGCTGCGAATTTTTTATTGTTCAACAACGCATAGGAGAAATTCACTACCAGTACCACCTTGCAGATCAAAGCGTAAGACATGTTACATACTACGACGAGGGACGAATGGGTGTCGCTTTAAGGAGCTTCGCCCCTAAAAAACATATGGTGATGAAATTAATGACACGAGACTTTTCAAAGTATTTTCGAAGTTTTTCAAGTCTAAACTAAATTATTGCATCACTTTAGCGTGGCTCTAAAGATATGCCTTCGTAGTGTCACGCTTGTCGCGCTTCCTGTCCCAGCAGGAGATCACTCTCTCCTACCTGAATTTGGTGCTTGTCGCGGAGCGCTACGCCGCCTCTCCCGAGTCCGGGGCACGCCACAAGGCCGCCACGCTGCTGCGGGACTGCCGGGCCATCAGCAGCTCCAGGACGTCGCACCACGATGCCCTGAGGAAGTTCATGCGCCGGCTCGACCTGTTCCTGGCCGACCCGCCGCCGAGTGCGCCCACGTCGGCCGACCGCGTGCTCGCGCTTCACGTCGAGCTGGCTTACGCCTACGGATTGAGCGCGCTACTCAAGATCCGGCCCCACGTGGCACACTCGCTCGCCGTCGACGTCAACGCCGGCTACTTGAGGGGTGCACTGATCAGGCCGCCAGATCCGCAGTAAGCAGTATACGCGCTAAATACCACGTGCACGTTGCGCGTCAGAACCGATAGGTGATCGACTCTGTGTAGATCCATAAAAAAAATGAGCTGTTTACGTTTTATATTGATATACGGCGCTAACAGACACCGATGAAGGATAAAAAAGGTACTACGAAGCAAAATTTCCCTCACGCGGACGAACTGCTGAACCATCATACCCATGCAATCCTGATCTTCAAGCACCGAACAGAATTTAAAAATGATCGAGAGAAGCTTTAATATGTATGTATGTATGTATGTATGTATGTATGTATGTATGTATGTATGTATGTATGTATGTATGTATGTATGTATGTATGTATGTATGTATGCGTGTATGTATGTATGTATGTATGTATGTATGTATGTATGTATGTATGTATGGCTGAATAACGATCGCACTTTAGTCTCCAGCGTCTGCAGTTCGTATTATACAGGTGTAAGATCGGCTCACATAGTCAAATCACAGCAACCATCATCTTTTCTTTACCGCGTTCCTGGCGTGTGTCAGTCCGCCTGCGGCCGCAGATTTGTCGTTTAGTAGAGAAAAAAAGAACATACTGATAGTGTGGCACTGAAATGTACGCTGAACAAATGAAATGCATTTCTCGAATTCGTATATTCTCGGGTATGTGTTTATCACGACGCGTTAAAGCTGCGTTCAGGCATAAACGCAGCTAGAACTCAGATCAAGTGCATGCAAGATGCTGAAGTACTTTGCGAAGTAACGTGAATGTGCGGAAGTCCCGCCTCCACATTCCACGCTTCACTGCCGATATGAGCGGTCCTCGATTTCACGCGACCCCCTTTTCGCAGGTTCACGTTAAGCGTATTAGTCGTCGCGGGCGTCCCTCAGAGCCCTGAGCTTGTACAGCTGAGGCAGGCGCTGCACAGCTCCATGGTGACGGCGGTGGCCGACGCAGCGTCCGCCTTCGAGGGCAGTGACCCCGAGACTACACCCGCAGTAGTTAAGAAGGTGAGCCCGAAAGCCATTTCGGATGAAAACAGCTGTGCGAAAGCTAACCAAAACGCTTTACCAGTGTTCGCATTTGGAAACCTGTCCGTACTACTGCATGGGAGCAGCATCGCCCATAGCAACATCCTTGTGACGCTGCGATTGTCGATAAATAACTTTTAGATCCACTTGTGCTCGGAGCTTTACTCCTCTGCAACAATGGTGGAAGAAGAAAAGAAAGACTGCAGAAGACAGGATCCCGTCCCGATTCTAAAGCATTTGTGCATTGATAAGAGATAAGGATTTGGTAGCACGCATCGCGGTACCGTTATCCACTTCGAAGATAGTTCCTAGGGGGTGAAGGAAGTGTCAGTTTATAGGAAGTCTTGCACAGAACGCTCAGTATTGGGCTTACTTCTATATTTTTGGTAGATTATACATTAAGAAAATTGAGGGAGGGGGCGTCGGGAAATTTAGAGTTCTCGCCCTCAATCCCTACGCTTTCCGTATTCTCTCTTGAGCAAACCAAATAATGCCTGACGAGCATTAGGACCTATGGTAGATAACTAAGGTATTCTATAGCCTTGATTGGACGTCATATCAAGCGACAAGCACACAACGGAGCAGGGAAGAACATCCACAAAAGCAGCGTGTGTGTTCCTTCCTGTGCCATCTCGTCATGTAAGTTTCGTGCCTTTCTGAATAGATGATCAGATAAATCACTTATGCAGAAAAGGAAGGACGACCAAAGGTCGCTGTTGTCGGAAGAGGAGGAAGTTTGGCATGGTTAGATGCACAAAAACGGGCTCTTCACTCCTTCTGGCCGCAGGTTCAAGACCTGGCTTTCCGCGGCGTCAGCGCCAGTGCTTTCGGGGACGCGGTCGAAGCGAAGACTCCGTACTCGAGGAACACAAGCTTGTTCGGACTCAGCCGTCTCAAGCCCGCTTTGCAGTCGGTGTGGAAACTTATGGCCGTTCCAGACCTGTTCCTGTGGACCAGTTGGGACGTGCTCGAACGGGCCGCCCCACTCGTAGAGCCATCCCTGGCTGGTTCCTCGGGGTGCGTCGTTTGTAGTATTCAGATAGAAGAGGAAACAAGATTGACCGACACAACGGCACGAACATTTCATTAACTCACCCGCAACCAGGCGTACAATCAAATCACATGTCACTGAAGAAAAGACAGTATGGCCACAACACGTGTTATTTTTTGTTAGATTCCTATTGTAAGTTCTAACCAACTGAACGCGCATACGAGACAACCGTGCGCAGAGTTTCTATAGGATGTGCACTTTCTGACAGTTTTCACTGCCCTCTCCACCGCTCTTTCCTTATTGGTCGAGTCCGAAAGAACTCTAGTATCACAGTGGATGCACAATCCATATGAAGAGATGTCGTCTTTCTCACAGCGGCCTGCCAAATTTGGTCTCAGGAGTTTTCAGGGAATAAACGAGGGAAGCACAGAGTTCTCGCAACTGGACATCAAGGGTTTTCCGCCGCCGTTGTTAATTAAGCTGTATGGCCATAACCAAGAACATTGAACCACGGGACAGCTGAAGGACAGTGGGACAACCACGGTACAGTGAGGCAACCACGGAACAGGCGGGCAAAATTTGCGCCCCGTGTAGATGTTTAAGCATCCCCCTTTCTTCCTGTTCTGCGCGCACGTCTCTAAAGGAAGCGAATAGCGTACATGTCGTTTTCCTGTACAGTCGCGCGCGACGTGAAGGTTATCGTACGAGCGTGGACTTGTCTAATGTCTCAGGCGCTTAGCGGCACGTTTCAGAACTGTGAAAACCAAGATGGCGCATCCTTCTCCCAGTCGTTCGCTGTTCCATGCTACAATAATCGTCATTACAATGAACTCTTAACCCTTTCTCCTTATTTTGGACATTTCATTCGTGCGATCAAGTGTATTCTTCGTTGGGTCTCATTTCCACGGGTGGTGACAAAATTGCTGAGAAACATCTGTTCAAACGTACTTTGGCACTGCTTCGTTTAATCAGCTTTAAAAGACGAGAGTGATCGCTGCTTAAGTAATCACAAGGAGAGTGAGTGAATCTTGCGTGATAGGACCCTCTCCTCGAATGAGTATCGTGGGACGTGGCGGTGTTATAGCTCTTGCTTGACGCTCGCGCGATGATCATCGTATTGCGCGCGATTGTGCTTACCTTCACGCGATGTGCTACGGCAAGCTGCAGTATACATGGCGTACATACATTCGCCTATTTCTCCAAAGGGTAGCGCAGCTTCGCGGAAGTAAATATACGAGACACACCTGCTTCTGCCATTTGTGGTTCCTCGCCGGCACACAAGCACACACGAAAACATACCGCGAAGATATATGCTGCGCTCCCAGGTCTTGTGGAAAATGAAATAAACGATAGCTTGACTGATTGCAGCAACAGGTAGAGCTGAGCTTGTTGACTTGTGTTCGTATTGGACCAGCGCAGAGACAAACCATGAAGGAATACTGAACAACACGTGGGCGTGATTGATTGCTTGATTGATTGCTTGATTGAGTGAATGAAAGAGTGAGTGAGCTTGACTGCATTGGCGACTTATTTAGGGAGTGAACGAATGTTGGCGCTGCTTCGCATTACAAGATTTGCGTAATCTTTCTGAAGAGAGCCCTGTCTTCCAACCGCCAGATCGGCGGCGGAACAGGCATTCACGTTCTTCTGCCTGCGCATGGTTGCCCACGTCATGGAACCACCTCTGGCAGCCCTCGTTCACCTTGTCTCTGACAAAGAACGGTCCGACGTCAGCGGCATGACGAACGCGATTGCCAGTTGCCTCGGCAAAAAGTGAGTTCTCGAGTGCGGCATCTGGCGCTTCTACGATTCTCGTAGCAAGGGGCGTGGTTGGTGGTTCAACCCCGTCCCCCCCCCCCAAAAAAAAAAGAAAACGAAATCTATATTTTGCATGTGTATGTGTACCCGCTCACATACACACATCAGGGGTGGTTGAAACTCCTCATTTTTACACCCCTTACGTGCTTTAAGATCTTGCAATGCATCGACCTCGAGCATTTCACCTCTGTTAAAATGCGAGGGCCGAGGCAGGTCTCGAACCCGCAACATTTGGGTCAACTTTCAAGCACCGGCCCGTCGCCACTGTGCCACCGGGGTGACGACTCTTCGTGCATGCTATTTGAGAAACTTTCCGTAGATACAAATAAAAAAGTATGGAAACTACTTTTGTCATGTCGAAAACTTATAGGCAGCTATAGGCGCGTACAAGGTTCTTCGTTAAAGCAAGCTAAGTCTTCGTACTCGCCCCCCCCCTCCCATTACCCACGTTCTGGTCGAGCCCAAAAGCAAACTTCAGAATAGATGCAAAAATAAAACAATCAAGCGACAATGAGCCTCTCGCAACAATCTCCTTTTGGGTCACCAGTTTTCTTTATGTTTTTTTTACGGTGGGAAGTGTACAGAGCTTGCAGTGCAACAGCAAGGATCCTCGGCTGTCACGGTTGCCAGAAACCTGTGAGGCCATGACCTCACACATTAAAGAATGACGATACGAAACCCGGCTGACATGGTGCCCGCCATTCGATAAATAAGGGGGGGGGGGGAGAGGCGCAACTTAAGTACGGGCACCCTCTTGCATGTGGGAGGTAACTAACCTCCCACATGCAAGGGTAACTAACTGGATTCCCAGAGAAGGGAAGCGGGTTAGGGGGAGACAGAAGGTTAGGTGGGCAGATGAGATTAAGAAGTTTGCGGGTATAAATTGGCAGCAGCAAGCACAGGACCGGGCCAACTGGCGGAACATGGGAGAGGCCTTTGTCCTGCAGTGGACGTAGTCAGGCTGATGATGATGATGATGACCCACTTGCAAGTATAAGCCCGCTCGTCAGGCCGTGGTCAATGCCATTGTCAATGCTGTAATCAATGCCGTCGTCAAATGCTTGCGCCAACCTCCGTCTGTAACAAACTCGCAGAAAGCGGTGGCTCTCGTCGTTCTCGACGCCTCCACCGATGGTGGTCGTCGGCATGCCGCCCTACGCGGAGAGCGTCCAGCTCCTGGACGCCTTCTACGCGTCCTTTCCGACGCCCCGCGGATCGTTCTTCGAGGACTGGCTCTCGACGGCAGAGGCCTGGCGGCGGCACGTCTCCCCGAACGACTTGCACTTCGACCCACTCGACGGCGACGTCCAGGTGGCCGTCGACGGCACGGTGCTCGTTCCCGTGCCACTTCTCGCGGTGCCCTTCTACGCCTCGGACGGGCCTGCGGCCACCAATCTGGGAGGGCTCGGCCACCTCATCGCTAGGCGCCTCGTCACCAGGTCTCTATAGTGTATAAATGCGGGCGCATGTCGTTTCGGCATAATACTCTGGCGCATATAAATGGGTACTCTAGCAAGTTTGTGTGTTTGTGCGTGCGTGCGCGCGTATGTACCGTATTTAATCTTGTATAACTCGCACGAATGTACATGAAATTCGAGGGTTATACGCGAATTTCAGTGCGCAAGTTGGCCTCCGGCACAGCTTCACCGTGATGCAAGAAAGGCAGCTTTACGGCAATACATGGGAACTTGCTTTATTGCGATAGCAATTATGTGGGCACTCTCGACTGGACTTTTTCGCCGGTGTCGCTCACCGTATATGTATACGCATCTATATATATGGAAATGCAAGAAAGAAAATTCAGAATAAGACGCGCGAACCGAACATGGGTCCTCTGAATCGTGAGCGCGAAGCGTTAACCACTGAGCCACCGAGGATCGATCACGTCCTTTACCGTTCAAGCGGCAAGCTATCTATATCCACCACTTACCGCTGCTGAAGGGAGTCTCGGGGGGGGGGGGGGGTTATCGTGTTTTCAGCCTTACCAGCAAGATGGCGCAATGAGCGCGCGTAGCAACATCGTCACGACGCGGCGGCCGCGCTCTCATCTCCCACGCGCACTTTGCCCCGCAAAAAGCAGGGGTCGACGCTCACTCGCGCGCCCTTATCTCGTGGTAGGAAGCATCGTACGTCCTGGCTGGCTTTTGTATTTCACCGGAACGATTCTGCTTTAGTTACAGGGCGCACAAAGGTCACTGCAATCGTTGTTACAGTCTACGTTTGCGAAAAGAGTGCGCTATTCAGATACAGCCAAGTAACAACTGAGACGCCTATTCGCGTTCATCTGTACCTGAGAGTACGTTTCGTTCGTCGTTTGTGCGTGAGAAACGGGGGGCACGGTTTGATCCGTTGACCATTCTGCGCGCGACTTTCCAATTTGTTGCTATCGCATTCACTGCTTCACCTTTGCGGCAAAGCTGTGACTTTCTTTTCATCATTTTTCCGTCGCAAGTAGTTGTGGTCATGTTATAACCAGGAGTGGGTTATACGAGAATGGTATGTATGTATGTATGTATGTATGTATGTATGTATGTATGTATGTATGTATGTATGTATGTATGTATGTATGTATGTATGTATGTATGTATGTATGTATGTATGTATGTATGTATGTATGTATGTATGTGTGTGTGTGTGTATGTAAGCATGTATGTATGCGCGCGCGCATTGCTTGTATCCCAGTTTGCGTGCGCCGTAATGTTCAAGGTCGTGAGCAGGAATCGATACTTTAGCACGATGAAGAAAATTGAAGGAGAATTACAAATGTACATTACTAGAAAATGAAAAAAAAACGTTGTGGAAAGGGTATTTTTATTGCTGTTTCCCCATAACATTATTGGATGCTCCGTTGTCTAAAAGTATCTTGTTGTTTATACTGCGGAAGCTCAACGTAAAGTGTCAGTTGCTTGTTAGTGGTAACTGTGAATTAAATGCGTTGGCATTACCTTTAATTTAGGAGCGTAAGTATGGAATCTCTCCTGAAAAAGAGTTGTCATCCATCTCGCTTGCTGCCTCCCCTTGCGACATTCTTGGTATACTCTTAACATAGAATCAGGTTCAATTGAGTGCCATGTATGAAACTAGGCGAGAAAGTTCTAGCTGCCTAACTATATTCAGCGCTTTATGATGAAAGGAAAGCGCAGAGCGCCGAATTTTCAAGCAAGGAAGCGAAAGCAGGCCATACGGCGATTGCTGTTGTGTAAAAAAAAAAAAGATTGATCCATTCGTCATGGGAATCGATAAGACACGACAGTGTTACTTCACCTCCTCCATACAAGGACATCGCTTTCTCCAAACGGTGAAAGGTAGAATGTGCGAGAGTTAAGAGGGCGTTTCTGAAACCACGTGTATGTGGAGCGCGCTGTGCAGAGTACTGGGTACTAATCTTCGCATTTGGAGAGCATGTGGGTTCGACTTCACAATCATACAAATAGTCATAACTTCTGTCTTTTTGTGTAATGTGTTCACGTGCATATTACCGACGTCACTTCCGTGACGGAAATGACGTCACTGTAGTCTCGGTGAACCCCGTTATAAAACACTTTCTGGTTAAAACGACTTCCCATGTGGTGCAAACATTCTTTAGATTGCATACGTATGACTTGGGTGTGCAGGTACCTCAGAGCCGTAGTCACTGACACCAGCACGCTGCCCGCCGGTTGCCGTCCACCGCCTGGCTCACCGATCGATGGTGTTTTCGAAAACCTGCTGGCGTACGACTGCGTCAGTGCGGTGTTCGACGCGACGAACGCGAGTAGCGGCCCGAGGCTACCCCGTATGCCCTCTCTAAAACCGGTCAGGATGGTTTACACGGCGGGATGCCTCACGGTAAGGTCACGTGCACTCGCTACATGCAACTAGTGAAGTCCGCTTACAACTAAACGCGTGAATCACGTTACATATCGAGAAAATAAATTGGCTGAGGTTTAAAATTTGCTGATATCACCCGCGAAAGTTATGTTCGGCTTTGTTTCGCAAACACTAAGCATAAAATGCTTCTTTGAAAGACCCCTAAATTACCAAGAAATGCTCGGGGATGGATAACGACGGGTAGATGGCACACGACGAACCGAGGAACGCAGCGTTGAGAAGGAAATCGCGAACGAGAGAGGACCACAAAATTTCAATTAAACAGCCATGGTCTGAACATAAAAAAACAAGGTCTTTTTATGCAGCGGCCATGATACAGGGAACTCTGGCGTTTTCACTGTAGACTTTTGCACAACTACAACGCCACAACCAAGTTTGTACCACTGGGTGGCTTAGAGACCCTTCGAATCTCGCCACTGTGGTCACGTGGTACCACTGCGGCGAGTCTCCAGTTAAGAGTACGCGGCTGTGACGCCTTTCGCAGCTGATCACGCGTCGTGACATCACACCTGCCACACGTCGCTTCGGCGGCTCACGGTCATTGCAACGCGTTGAGCGCCCTTGGTAGACATGGCGCAGCAGAGCTTTGTCTCTAAAAATATTCAGACAGAAGCGCCATGCACTGTTTTCTAGGTGGCGCATGTGTGTGTTCGAATTAAGAATAAATAAAGACGACGTTGTTATGACAACGGGTACTACGCTTCTGTCAACACTTATCTTAATTTAGCCAACAGTTACCAACAATTGTCAATAACCAAGCCAAAACACGTTGGAAATTGTGCTCACGCGACGCATGGAAGACTATTGGCCGCGAGGGCCTCCACTAGAAAGGCCAGCGCTGCGACCGACGTCACATATAGAATGCGTAGTTGTGGAATACGGCAGCTTTGCTTTCGCGACACCACTTGCATCGTCCCCCATGGCTGCACCAGTTCTTAGTCGCGGTTTTACTATGCAAATTAGACACGAGAGTGCCACCGGGGGCGCCGATTCGTAGTTTGCTTGCCCGTATTATAAGGTCTTATACGGCTTCTTTAAGCACTGAGCTTCAAAACAAAGTGAAGCACGGATGGTGTCCACAGCAAACGCGCAGGAAATGCGGTGTTCTGGCAGACTAACCCGGCATCCTATGAGTGACGTTATCACGTAGGTGGCGCCACGGTATGTCCTCGAGGCCAATATTCGGCGACAACTTTTCTTGGCATCGAAGGGACAGCTACGGAGCCAAATTACGTACAATGAATGTAGCCATTCAGCGTAGCCAAATTGCGTACATTGAATATGAACCGCCAATAAATGTAGTTCCAAGGTAGCGCCCGCATTTTCAATGAGAAATATAAATGCTTCTCCTTTATTTTGTACGGTGCAGCTGTTTGAGACAGGACCCAGCTCACGCCAGTAAGATATTCGTAATACCTTTAAATTACCTGTTGTGACTTCGCGTTTTTGAACGCTTGAGAAAGTCTCGCCCGGCACTTCAAAACGCTAAGTGGTGTCTGCGTCTACATGAAACGCAGATGGTGCGCCCCTGTCACTTTCCACAGCGTTACGAGACGCGCGCAAGAACGGAGTATCCTTCGCGTAGTGCTACATGTGCAGAAGCTCCGCGTCCGTAGTTTTCCCTTCAGTGTCAAGAAAAGTTGTCGCCGAGTATTAAAACATCTAGTCTCCACTGTCGACGATCTACCAATCTAATCTAATCTTGCTCGCTCTCTCAGTCTCGTTACTCAAAGCCTGGGTGGCGTCTTTCCTCCAGGACTGCGCCGTGCAGAATGGAGGACCTGCGAGCTGTCGTGCCCCCTTGCAGTTACTCGGGTCGTTCGACAGGGCCTTCTCGTGCGCGTCGGCGCAACAGCCGTGTTCGCTCTCCTAAGCCGTCGAGTGTCGCTGGCAGTGTTCGAAGCGCACGACGACGATGACGACGATGGCGCGAGCTAACAACGATAATTTTCCTAACGTCGAAAGACAATTTCTTATTACCTGTGAAGTGACTGCAATAATGAAAACAACTTTTAATAAATGAACACGTTTTTTTCACCAGGTAAGGATAAACTTTCCAACTCTTCAAGGAGTCATCAAAACACATGATTGCCTGCTTTCAACATGTTTTTATATTTGTTTTCTTGGAAATGGAGCGTGAATATGGGGTGGGGCTTCATTCAACCCGCAGGGCACACGCTGTGTTCATGGTTTCACTATAGCTTAGAAATGCAGATGGACGCTTGGACAGTCCTCTTTGAGGTTTAATCAATCATTTCGCTCAGTGAACACAACCTGTCTTTGAGCAAAAGAAAATTTCAGTGAACTCCCTTCCCTACAAGGGGCTGTCATCCATGGTGTGCAAAAAATCCGATGCTGTGAGGCGGAAGTATGGGTTCATTTGACTGTGGCGCGAAAAAAATATTTCGTAAAAAGGGGAGGCGAAGGGTAGAGATGCGCCGACTACGAACTGTATGTAGATGTAGATGTACGCCTCAGAGTTGCACTTCCTTTCACGGGGCCCCGTCGGGGATAATTCTGGAAATTCTGATTACTAAGTGTTCTGTAAGGTGCACTGACATTGTTGTCACAGAACGAGTGCTCAAAATGGGCGCGCCGCCAAATTCTTGCGATAACGCGCGGGAGAGACGCCGCAAGGTCAACGAAAAAAAAGATAAAACAAGCATCCCAGGGACTCCCTGGGCGCGCGACCCTCCCCTCTCGGAAGCGTAGGCTCGCCGACGAACCTCCTCACCCCACAACGGTGGCCGGCCGAGCAAGCACTGGAATTTTCTAGATGGAAAGGGGCGTGGCGAGGCCAGGTTGAGTCATCCGTCGCGGACGGCATTCGAACCGTCTCGCCCTCTCCCCAACCTTCGCTGCGTATCGCGCCGAAGAAACGACGATAACTTTCTGGAATCTCGCGCGGAAGGTATTTAATGGAGCAGCCGAGGTGAGAGATCAGGAGGAGACGGAAGTTAGCGCCAAAACGCGTAGGGATTCCGCCGTGTAGTCGGCGAAGGTTTTGTCCGTGGAGACAAAGCAGGAGAAGAAGAGGATTTCCACCTGAGGGGTGACGGCTCGAGCTACAGGCAAGAGTGTGGGTTTACCACTATCGAGTGAAGACGCGTGGCAACAGCTGCGTGTGTGAAGCCGACGTGTTTCCGGCGAAGAAGTTTGAAGCTTGGAGAGTGGCCTATTGAAGACGTGAGGTTTCCTGGAAGAGAAACTTCGGGGGCCGCGGAACGACAACAACACTGGGCTTTGAGTGAGTGATTTTCGGAAGAGTATCATTTAGACTTTTGTTCCAAGAACTTTGGACTGAATAGGTTTTCTATCTCTTTAGTCTTTAAGTGTCTTGGTTGTTCAATGCATGCGACTGCATTGTAGTGCGTATTGTTGTCTGTGTCCGTTGTTTCGAGTGTGGCTGATTGTACTGTGTAGTACGTTGTTTGATTGGTGACATATTGTATTCAACTATTGTGGAGTGTGCATTTTTGTGTATTGTTTTCGATCTGCCATTATTGAGAATATAATTTTGGTTGGTTATCAACTCTCGGCTCTGACTTGTTCTTTGGGCCACAGCCGGCGACCGCTGGCGCGCCAAAAAGGACCACTTCTAAATTGTCCACGCTTTCGTGGTGCGGTTCGGGGGGCCGATACTTCGGCCCTTGCAATTAGCCCGGCGATCGCCTCCCGAATTAACGGGACCCGTGACAATTAATCTGGCGTCCGCGACAGGACCTTTTGGTGCACAGTGTGTCCAAAGTAGTGAGAAAGTGCCTCGAGTTGTTGATAGTGCTATCGGAACGATTTTGTGTGTTGCTCAGTGTTCTCGTTAACGAGTGCAGGGGAGTGTTCCGATAGACTGATTTAGGCAGATACTTTTTTACACGCGGCAAGACTTCATTTGCGCGACACAATGGATCTCGAAAAGTTAGGAGCTCTTGGTGAGAAGATGGGTCTTTCTGGCGCAGAAGGAAAAAGAAGAAAAAGAGAGGGCCAAAGAAGAAAAGGCAGCTGAGCTAGAAAAAGAAAGGTTGGCGGTCGAAAGAGCCAAAGCGGAAAAAGAAGCTGAGTTGGAGAGTGTGGTAAGAGTGCTTCAAATCGAAACTGGAAGTGAAACCGACAGCGGAAAATAACCGACGAAGACAAAGTGTGCACGGGGTCAGACGAACGTGAGTGCGTGAGTTTCGGAACAGCGACGGGCAGAGGAAGAACGCGGCCAGCTAGCAAGAGCGCTAGGCGTTGGGCCTCAGGGGACCGAACCAACGAGCGGGTGTCACCAACCCAACCGGGACGAGCGTGGCATGTTCCTGAGGCGAGTGGCGGTTCCGGGCCGGGCCTGACATGCTGTTCCTGTGGCGGACAAGCGTGCGGGCCAGGGCAAGCGGCTGATCCTGTCCAGACTCGGGTCCGGCACAACCAGTCACCGAGATCGTGGCCACGGTGCCACGTCGGAGCCGGTCCGGCACAACCGCCAATTGAAGGTGCGACCTCGGTGTTGCGTCGGCCGCAGCGTGAGGCCGCCTGGTCCAGCACGAGCAGCTGATGGTCTGCTCGTGAGCTTCCGTGCACTTGGCAACCTCCCCGTGGCGAGGTTGCATCGTCGACGCCATCGTCTTCAGCGGGAGCGTGAGTGGCACCCGACGGAATTAAGACTGCCGAGTAGTGAGGACGCGTGGGTTACTCGCGGGCGCGTAGCCATAGGGACTGTATGACTGAATTACGGAGCCAGTGTGTTGTACAGATAGCCACAGTGTTGTGATTGTTTTGTGTGTGAAGTCAATATATGTTTCTCTTGTCCTTGTCTTGGGTTTCTGCGTCTGAGGGCCCAAGAACCACCACAGAGAGAGAGAGGTTGGCAGCAGAGAGAACCAAGGAAGAAAAAGCAGCTGAGTTGGAACGAGAGAGGTTGGCAGCTGAGAGGGCCAATGAAGAAAAAGCAGCTGAGTTGGAGAAAGAAAGACTGGCAGCTGAGAGGTCGAAATAAGAAAGAGAGGAAAGGGAACGGCAGTGACAGCACGAGATGGAACTCGAGCGGCTTCGTTTGCAGCAGCGAAGTGAAACTCCCGTCCAAGCTAGAGTTAAAAGCAGCGAACGGGAAGATCATGGCTTCCGCTTGAACCCAAGCAAGCTGCTCGTAGCGTTTGATGAAAGGAAGGACGACCTTGACGCGTACCTTCACCGATTTGAGACGATTGCGAGGAGCCAGAGTTGGCTGGAACATCAATGGGCAACTGCTTTGAGTACTTGCTTGAGTGGTGAAGCGCTCAGTGTGTACACCAGGCTGACGCCGACCGATGCAGCCAACTATGCATAGGTGAAAGCTGCTTTGCTGAAGCGATTTAGATTTACTGCGGAAGGATTCCGGGACAGATTTCGGACAGGAAAGCCAGCTGATGGGGAGACGGCTACACAGTATGCTGCCCGACTTTGCCATTATTTCGACAGATGGATTGAACTTTCAGGGACAGCGCAGGAGTACGATCAGCTTAGAGAGCTCCTAATTAGAGAACAATTTCTTACTAGTTGCCACCCAAGCCTGTCGCTGTACTTGAAAGAGAGGAAGGCTGAGTCACTTGAAGGCATGCTCGAATTGGCTGATCAATTCTTGGAAGCGCAAGGTGGAACAAATTTGGCCAGGGTCAAGAAGGAGTTTCCTGAAGATTCGAAGAAATCGGCTCCCGAAGAAAAGAAGCGTGCACCGGAGAGCATTCCGCGATGTTTTCTGTGTAACCGAGTGGGTCACCGTGCTAAAAACTGCCGAACTAACTTTACGAGCCCTACGGTTGTAAAATGTTTCAAGTGTGGTCAGGCTGGGCACAAAGCAAACGCATGTCGAAACGGAGCGAGTCAAACTAACCAGGTATCCTGTGTGCAAGCGGCACCGAAATCCGGTAATAATGCCGTCACAGATGGATTCGTAGAGTTGAAAATGGGGAGAAAATTCCTATTGTGGGTGCTGTAATGGCAAAACAGCCAACTGGTGTTACGAAGGGAATGCCAACGCTGTCTGGAAAAGTTGCGGGCAAAAAGGTTTCGGTGTCAAGAGACACCGGTAGCTCCACGGTTATCGTGCGGAGAAATTTGGTACGGGAAAGTGAGTTAACAGGCAAAACGAAACCGGTTTGCCTAGTTGATCGTACGGTTCGGGTGCTTCCCGAAGCAGAAATTCAGGTTGAAACCCCGTACCTCAGCGGGAAGGTTACTGCTTTATGCATGACGACCCCCCTGTACGACCTTGTCATCGGAAACATCGACGGTGTGCGAGGACCGAATGATCCGGAATGTTTGGGAGAAGACCCTAAGATAGAGTCCTCGCCAAGCCAGCGACGGCGAGATACAGTGGAGGAGCAGCCCGTGAAGGTTTTCACTCAAGCCCAAGGAGAACACTGGGCGAAAGAGACAGTGAATGAGAACATCATCGTATTGAATGAGTTCACGTGCTGGGCAGCTGGACTTACGTCGGCACGACCTCAACCGATCGACAGTGCAAAGGTGACGGAGTCGGCCAGCCAGGCCAAATGTCGGGACGTGAACAAGCGGTTGAATAACCGGGCAGGATCGGTTGAGCGTCATGACCCGTTAGCAGTGTCGAAAGTGACAACGATGGCTGAGACGCTACCTCAGATACCGTCGTTGGAAGGGGCTCGCCGGAACAAAACGAGCAAAAACAATAAGAAGAGATCGAGAGAGCACCGCAAGAAAGGGCGCAAGCGCCGCTCGAAATGAACAGGATTGGTGCTGAGGTCAAATCGGTATGTGTTTGGCAGGGCTGAGTGCTATATGTTGTGTTAAAGTTCTTCTTATCCTGTGTCACAAGTGTCGAAGTGTTTGTGCTGTGACGTGATGTATAGTATTGTACAATTGTGGTAATGAGAGCTTTGTATATTTGTATTGTTTGGAATATGTGATGGAGCATTGTATTCATGTACCTGTGGCTATACTCTATGTGTTGTGAGATTCAATTGCAATGTACAGTTGTATTGAGTGATATATTGTGAATGTGAAGTGTCATGAGCGACGGTTTGTGTTACAGTCTTTCAGAGTGTGTGGTGACTGTTCGCGCTCGTTTGTGTGGTTTTGAATATTATGAGATAATATTCTTAAAGTGGGGGGCAGTGTCACAGAACGAGCGCTCAAAATGGGCGCGCTGCCAAATTCTTGCGATAACGCGCGGAAGAGACGCCGCAAGGTCAACGAAAAAAAAAAGAGAAAACAAGCATCCCAGGGACTCCCCGGGAGCGCGACCCTCCCCTCTCGGAAGCGTAGGCTCGCCGACGAACCTCCTCACCCCACAACGGCGGCCGGCCGAGCAAGAACTGGAATTTTCTAGATGGAAAGGGGTGTGGCGAGGCCGGGTTGAGTCATCCGTCGCGGACGGCATTCGAACCGTCTCGCCCTCTCCCCAGCTTTCGCTGCATATCGCGCCGATGAAACAACGAGAACTTTCTGGAATCTCGCGCGGAAGGTATTTAATGGAGCAGCCGAGGTGAGAGATCAGAAGATGGAAGTTAGCGCCAAAGCGCGTAGGGATTCCGCCGTGTAGTCCGCGAAGGTTTTGTTCGTGGAGACAAAGCAGGAGAAGAAGAGGATTTTCACCTGAGGGGTGACGACTCGAGCTACAGGCAAGAGTGTGGGTTTACCCCTATCGAGCGAAGACGCGTGGCAACAGCTGCATGTGTGAAGCCGACGTGTTTCCGGCGAAGAAGTTTGAAGCTTGGAGAGTGGCCTATTGAAGACGTGAGGTTTCCTGGAAGAGAAACTTCGGGGGCCGCGGAACGACAACAACGCTGGACTTTGAGTGAGTGATTCTCGGAAGAGTATCATCTAGACTTTTGTTCCAAGAACTTTGGACTGAATAGGTTTTCTATCTCTTTAGCCTTTAAGTGTCTTGGTTGTTCAATGCATGCGACTGCATTGTAGTGCGTATTGTTGTCTGTGTCCGTTGTTTCGAGGGTGGCTGATTGTACTGTGTAGTACGTTGTTTGATTGGTGACATATTGTATGCAACTATTGTGGAGTGTGCATTCTTGTGTATTGTTTTCGATCTGCCATTATTGAGAATATGATTTTGGTTGGTTATCAACTCTCGGCTCTGACTTGTTCTTTGGGCCACAGCCGGCGTCCGCTGGCGCGCCAAAAAGGACCACTTCTAAATTGTCCACGCTTTCGTGGTGCGGTTCGGGGGGCCGATACTTCGGCCCTTGGAATTAGCCCGGCGATCGCCTCCCGAATTAACGGGACCCATGACAATCGTACAGTACACGTACGGTCCTTTATCGTTACGCCACCATCGAAATTCGACCGCTGGGGCGGTATCAATCAAACTTGCACCTTTCAGATATATATTCACATTTCAATATAAATATAAATATAAATATATATATATATATATATATATATATATATATCCAGAGAGCCCCACGATGCGGTGGTGGCCATAATACAGCTTTCGCTGTAAAAAAGCGCAAGAGTGCTAAGCCAACGTATTCAAATTTGAAGGCTTGAATGTTCGGAATTGCAAGCGCCGAAAATTCATTCATTCATGTGTTTATTTGTATTATTATTGAAAATTTTCGCTTCATTATACTACTGCCGTCATCTATGATTTAGTGTAGAGTCGACGAGCGTGCCTAACCTGCCATATACGGTGCGCGGTGAGAAGGCAACTTGAAATCGTGCACTCTGGCAAATACGGTGTGCGTGAAAAAAAAACAAACTTAAAAGTCAAATCCTGGCTTAAAGAACGGTTCTTTTCGATTGTATACAAATGTGGAGCATATAGTGGTTTGCAAGGGATCATTCTGAAAATAATTACGCACACAAAAGACGACGAAGTGCCTTCGGTGGTGCGTGGCGGAGGCGCGCGTGAAGCTAGTGTGCCACGTGGAAGGACACGCGTCAATCGGCAAAGAGGACTAGCCGTGTTAGCTGCGCGTCGCCGCAATCCTCCGCGCCTTGACCACACGCGCTGTCCTGCGATGCCGCGGAAGCCGCGGAAATCTGCTTCTTAGGGCTTGTTCCGCCTGGGAGTCAACACCGAACGTCAATGCTTCTGCAAAGGCAATCTGTGTCAAGGCCAGCGATCGGACCCGCCTGACGCGATCAACTCAACACCGTCATCAAGTGGCGGCGCCGGTCTGTCACGCAACCCACAGCGAGCTCCCTCAGCCCACGAGCCCGATGAAGCAATCGGCGCCTTTCAGTCTGGCGAGTCTTACGCAATGCGTGGCAACATCCCTCGTCCTTGGGTTCAACCACGCGCAGCGGCGCGTCCCCGTTGGAGGATTCTGACATCACGGCCAGCGCCGTATTTGGTTGGACGTTGGTGACGCAAAGATCCACCCGTTGCCTATAAAAAAAAAGCCAAGCGGCGCGTCGCCAGGAGTTGACCTAGGCGTCAGAGAGAAGCCGACGTATGCGTGCGACAGAAGACATCTCGGCTTTTCGAGTCCCTAAGCTGTCGGCCCCAGTGCCGAATTTGTAACGCCTCTATTTCTATGCTGTACATAAAGCTTGCCTTAAGTCACCGTCGTCTCGACCGCTCGCTTATCAGCTCTGCGCAGAAGCAGTCGCGAGCTGAGTAACACACGCTACGAAACGGCTGGTGACCTTGGTGGCGGTGTTCGGAGCAGTGGCGCCTTCGGGACCGTGTTGGCGTTGAGCCTTCGTAACAGGGGTTGGCAGCTGCGGGATCGCCGGCGTCAGCGACATCGATGCGTTCAGTGCCTGATGTTTTCCCCTCAGTTCACCAGACTACTCAAGCACAAATTATAGTAGTTTATAGAAGGTCTGTGTGAAGCATTGGTGAGTGAGCTTTGATCGTTTCAAGCCAAGCCAGAGCGCTTTGAAACTAAAGTTAATGCGGAGGATGTAAACACGGCCGTGTTAAAAATAATTGCTTGCGTGTCTTGCTAGTAGAATTATAGTGGGTACAAGGGCAAACATTCTTAACAAGGGCAAACAGCAAGAGGCTAGTGGGAACGATGGAGAACCTTAAAGGGAAGGAACTCATCGAAATTTCGGAGAAACTTGGCCTTACTTAGGGCCGTGCGAAACGAAAGCAAGCGATCCTTGAGATCATCAATGATGGAGTGTCGGCTAAGGAAGTCGATAAGGCCCGGGCGGATATCAAAGCACGCCGCGAGGAGGCTGAAAGGCGAGAAGTAGAAGTTCGCTAACGTGAAGAAGCTGAAAGGCGCGAACGTCGCGAGCGTGAGGAGGCCGAGAGACAGGAGCGCCTAGAGTTGAAACGAATAGAATTGGCAATCCTACAGTGTTCGCAGGCGCCTAGCGTAGCTTCTGCGACAGTTCAGGTCAGCGGTTATAGAGCTGCCACCGTTCGTAGTAGGACATGGCGAAATATCTCAAGTTTGAACACGTCTGTGAGCGAAATGCTTTGGAGCGGTCTCTTTGGCGCAGAACCTGTTAGCTCTTCTTCCCGGCGAAGTGTCCGACGTGATAACGTGTTTGTCTATAGGGAAGCGTTCGAGAGCTATGATGAGGTTAAAGAAGTGCTCTTGAGACGTTATAAGTTGTCACCCGAGGCTTTCAGGCAAAGGTTCCTGTATGCTTAAAAGTGGGGTGGCGGGGGGGGGGGGGTTAGAAAAAGTGGGTAACGATTTAGAGTACTTGGTACTCTACTATGGGAGAGCTTAAAGCCGTCCCCAAGAGAGAGAGAATAAACTTTATTGGGTTCCAGCATGCGGGATTCCCTCCGGCCGCGCAGGGCGTGGGGTTCACCCTATCTCACGTTACACTAGAAGTCCTAATGTCACGCGGGCCTAGACCTCAAGGCCTTCGTGCCCCGTCGCCGCTCGGGTTACTGAGGGTGTCCCCCTTTCGCCTTTGCAGCGCCAGTGCGACCTCGAGCTGCCGGACGGCCCTTCGCTGGTCTTCTGGGTCCGTAGACCCCACACGCTGTTCTACTTGCGGCGGTAACACCGGACCGTCCCCAAAGCGCAAGTACGAGATGCGCGCAGCTGTTCAAAGCGGCACCTCTTTGGGGGTACGAAGTGCTTGAAGTGACTGGATGCTGTCAAGGTAGCGAAGTTTAGAACACAACATTTCCCCTTAGTAATTCTTTGAGGCCTCGGTACTCGATCTGGTTATGATTTAGAACTTGTCCGCCGATCCGAACAGGTTTACTGGTAACCAGGAGATCAAGAAGCAATACATAGAATGTATTACTTTTCCATTTTACCTTTTAGCTAGGTGGGCGTGAGGTGTAAGGAGTACCTAAATTTGTGAAGTTTCAATGTTTCCTACAATCCATCATCAAGCAAGGCGTACCTTGAATCAAAACAAGCACTGATGGCCATAAAGCCATAAAAATGGCAGCATACCCACGGGGTGAATGATGGAGATGGTGGTGGTGGTAAAAAACATTTATTTCAAAAAAAAAGTCTCCTAGAGAGGGCCGACGTGGCCCATCGGCGTGCTAGAGTGGCAAGACCCTATTCCGGGACGCCAGTGGAGCTGGAGGCTGCCCGTGCGCGCTCCACCAAGGAGCGTTGTGCAGCCAAGGTAGAGCAGCCGAGCAGGTGCTCCTCCCAAGCCTCTCTAGTTGGGATAGGAAAAGGGGATGAAAAAGGGACGGGATTAACTGGGCACGATGCTACGACGTGATATGTGTCGGCGAGGACATGACAGGTCGAGCAGGTGCCATTGATTTCCGGCAAAAAGTGCCTGGCGACCGCCGGACTGATAAAGGTGTTCGTCTGCAGGCGGCGTAGCAGTCGTTCGTCCGCTTTCTCCAAACCGCGTGCGGGGTGCGGGTAGAGGCGGCGCGAAGCCCGGTAATAAGCCAAAATTTCGCGAAAGCGCGTCAGGTTGGTATTGCCAGACTCCGTCTCGGGACATGGAGGGGCAACGGCCCGGACAGGAGAAGCGCGGGCTGCGGCATTTGCCGCCTCGTTGCCGGGCAGGCCCGAGTGGCCTGGGGTCCAGACTATACGAATGGGATGAGGGTTAAAGTGCCAAGAGGCTGCCTGGAGTAGGCTAGCCGCCAGCGGGGCAATGGAACCCTGAAGGTACTGAGAACAGGCCGAGCGCGAGTCCGTCAGGATGGTGCGTGAGGCAGGGTGAGAAGCGGCCAAAGCTATGGCAACCTCTTCAGCGTGCGTTACTGCGTCTGCTCGAAAGGAGAGGCCATCTACGTGTTTGCCCTCTGTAATCACGGCAGCCGTGAAGTGACCCGAGTGGGAGGGACCCGAGACGTCCACGTAGAAAACACCAGGACGATCGGAGTGTCGCGTATGAAGGGCCGCGGCGCGTGCTAGTCTACGGCCAGGATGGAGGTCGAATGATGGAGAGTGTAGCGAAGCATCCGTCCGTCCATTTGTTCTTGCTTCCGTCCGTCCATGCGTCCGTCTGTGGGACCATCCATGCGTCCATTCGCCCGTCCGTGCGTGCGTCTGTTCGTGCGTCCGCATGTCCATCTGTGCGTCCGTCCCTGCGTTCGTCCATGCATCCGCCCCTGCGTCTGTCCAAGCGTCCATTCGTTCGTGCAGCCATCCGTGCGTCCGTCCATGCATCTGTCTGTGTGTCCGTTCGTCCATCTATTCAACACTCCAACTAACTACATCTCGCATCTTTTCATCATATATTCCCCATATAGAAGCACCGCCATCCAGCGGACATTGCAAGGACTGAACGAGAGGAGGCACACGCACACTTTCTTACGGCTCGCGCTTCGTGTCTAACTTCCCACCTTTAACCACCTCGAGTTCATGGTACTATTGTAAGACAGTAGCACTGTTGGGGTCTCGACGGCGTTTATTAGGCCGAATCGCCTGATCAACCCTTCGACCGAAGACGACGTTTTTCGTGATGATGATTATATACAGATGAAGAAGATGAAGGTCAAACGTTGTCAATATTGTGCTTACACTAATTTCCTCCTCGCGCGGAAGCGGCCAATTGTCACAGGTCCCGTTAATTAGAGAGGCGATCGCCGGGCTAATTCCAAGGGCCGAAGTAACGGCCCCCCGAACCGCACCACGAAAGCGTGGACAATTTAGAAGTGGTCCTTTTTGGCGCGCCAGCAGACGCCGGCTGTGGCCCAAAGAACAAGTCAGAGCCGAGAGTTGATAAACAAAACAAAATTATATTCTCAATAATTGCAGATAAAAACGATACACAAATATGCACACTCCACAGTAGTTGAATACAATATGTCACCAACCAAACAACGTACTACACAGTACAATCAGCCACACTCGAAACAACGGACACAGACAACAACACGCACTACAATGCAGTCGCATGCATTGAACAACCAAGACACTTAAAGACTAAAGAGTTAGAAAACTTATTCAGTCCAAAGTTCTTGGAACAAAAGTCTGAATGATACTCTTCCGAGAATCACTCACTGAAAGTCCAGCGTTGTTGTCGTTCCGCTGCCCCCGAAGTTTCTCTTCCAGGAAACCTCGCGTCTTCAATTGGCCACTCTCCAAGCTTCGAACTTCTTCGCCGGAAACATGTCGGCTTCCCACACGCAGCTGTTGCCACGCGTCTTCGCGCGATAGCGGTAGACACACACTCTTGCCTGTTGCTCGAGTCTTCACCCCTCAGGTGGAAATCCTCATCTTCTCCTCCTTTGTCACGGCAGACAAAAGGCTTCGCCCACAAGGCGGTACACCCTACGCACTCTGGTGCATACTTTCTTCTTCTCCTGCTTTGTCACTAAGGACAAAACCCTCACCGACAGACGCGGCGGTGAAAATCGAGATGACCAGCCTTGGGGTCATCGTGAAACGCCTCCAAAATCTGCGCCCTTAGGGAACGAGGAGCAATAGGAACCCAGCGCTGTCCTTCGGGGTGGAAGACAAAGCGGTAAAGAATTGAGTTTTCAGTCTTGAAGTTCCGCAGCTGTCGATGGGCGCGAGCGTTAGGAGGACGAGAGGAGCCTTGAAGGCGCTGCATTATAGAGCGACAGTAAGTGTCGCTGCGTTGGTGGGATGCAAACGTGTCGTTGTTTAAGGTAGAAAGAAAATTGACAGCGGCGAGTGAATGAACTGACGGAAGTACTTTGATGGGTTCACTCACAGTTGGTGACAGGCCAGGAGTGCCTGATGAGGATTGTAAAGGACAGCGGCTAAGGGCATCGGCATCGTTGTGTTTCTTGCCGGATTCGTAGATAACGTCGAACTCGTATTCTTGGAGAGGAAGTATCCAGCGACCGAGACGTCCAGACAAATTCTTCAACGTCGACAGCCAGCACAAAGCGTGGTGGTCAGTGACGACGGTAATGTGGCGGCCGTGAAGATATGGTCGAAACTTCTAGATGGCCCAGACAACGGCGAGACACTCTTGCTCGGTGATGGTGTAGTTTTTCTCTGCTGCTGTGAGGGTGCGACTTGCGTATGCGATCACACGTTCGTCATAACGCTCTGTTCTTTGCAGAAGTACAGCGCCGAGTCCGTGTCCGCTGGAATCTGTATGGAGGAGAGTGGGTGCGGCCTTATCGCAATGACAAAGCACTGGATCAGACGTGAGGGCACGTTTCAAGGTGTCAAAAGCCATTTGGCATTCGTCCGACGTATGACGCTCCCGAAGAAAGGAGTTGGTGAAGTGGCGCAGCAATGGTGGCGAAGTCTCGTATAAAGCGCCGGAAGTACGACGCAAGGCCAAGAAAGCTTCGGAGCTCTTTGACGCGTTGAGGCACCGGAAAGTGAAGAACGGCGGTAATCTTGTCGGGATCAGGCCGGATTCCATCTTTGCTGACGAGATGTCCGAGTACTTTAATACTTTTGCTAGCAACGTGGCACTTCTTGGTGTTGAGCTGAAGGCCAGCAGCTGCGAGACACGTCAGAAGTTCATCCAGGCGCTGCAAGTGCCGTTCGAATGTTAAAGAAAATATGACGATGTCGTCAAGGTAACATAAGCATGTTTTCCACTTAAGGCCCCGCAATACAGTGTCTACCAGTCATTGAAACGTTGCTGGCGCATGGCAGAGGCCGAAAGGCATGACGTTAAATTCGTAAAGTCCATCGGGTGTGGCAAAGGCAGTTTTTTCCTTGTCATCCTCGTGCATTGGAATTTGCCAATAACAGGAGCTCAGGTCAAGGCTCGAAAAATATTCCGCTCCTTGTAAGGAATCTAAGGCATAATCAATGCGAGGCAAGGGATATACGTCTTTTCTGGTTACTTTGTTTAATGCGCGGTAGTCAACGCAGAATCGCACCGAACCGTATTTTTTTCTTACGAGAACGACAGGTGACGACCAAGGGCTTGAGGAGGGGTGGATGATGTTTTGCTTGAGCATATCACCAACGTGCTTGTCGATGATCTCCCGTTCGCCGGAAGAAACACGGTATGGTCGACGACGGACAATAGAAGTTCTGTCGGTATGTATGCGATGAGCCACAGCCGCCACCGCAGAAGTCTAGCTTAGAGCAGTGGAATGTACGTCGAAAGACAATATTCTTAGACAACAACGCCAGTAGTTCGTCTGCTTGCGGGGGAGCGAGATCCGTGCTGATGGTATTGACAAGAGCCGTAGTGGGTGGAGCATCTGTTGGTATTGAACGTGATTCCACCAGACTGGTATCCGAAGCCACTACAGAGATAGGTTGTGTGTCCACGCTGGAAATTACAACAGTGCCCTTGGTCAGCAGAATCGGCTCATTGGTGATATTCAGTACTGCGAGAAATGCGGTGCCGTTGGAGAAGTTGACAAGACTCGATGAAAGTGCAATCCCTCTGGATAGACAACGGGCTGATGGACTGACTAGGACGTCACCGTGGTCAATGCAGTCAGACATAACCGTGATAACGTGCTCGTGGTTAGGTGGCACAAGGAAGTCATTGGCTGTTCGTAGCTGGTCACGTGATAATTTCGGGGAAATATCATCCGTCTCTCGCATATGTATGAGTCGTTGTCGACAAGAGATGGAAGCAGCAGCATCAGAAAGAAAGTCCCATCCTAAAATAAGCATAAAAGCACAAGAATCCAGCACGGCAAACTGAATATGATGCCGGATCCCATCAATGAAAACTTTAACGGTGCACTGTGCTGATGGCCGTATCTGCGAGTCATTTGCGCTACGTAAGAGAGTGCCAGTATAAGGTGTGGTAACCTTACGTAGACGAGTACACAAATCCGCATGAATAACAGAAATAGCAGCCCCCGTGTCCACCAATGCCTGAACTGGTACCCCTTCCGCATACACTACTAACAAGTTGGCTGGGCCCTCTGGAGGTATTGGTGTTCGTTCGAGCGATGCAGCTTTCCCTCCAAAAACTGCACCAGTTAGTTTTCCGAGTGGTAGTCAGAAGTAGGTACACCGGTCTCAGAGGAGATGTTGAGCGTCGTAGAGGTGAAGGGGACCGGCGGCGTCCGGGATAGCAGGGGCGAGGTGCGGCGAGTGGAGAAGTCGGAGAGAAGGAACGTGTCGTAGGGCGTCGTTGGTACTGGTTCGGGGATGGCTCCGAATCCCTTTCGTAAACATCGTAGCCACGGCGTTCGTCCTGTTGGCGCTTGCGGCAAAATCGTGAAATATGGCCCCGAATGCCACAATAGTAACATATTGGGCGAGGTGAGCGCCAGGGGACTAGTATGCTGGAGCTGTCACAGGCGCTGGTACTGGCGCTGGGACAGGCAAGTGTGGTGCAAATGCTGCTACGTTGGACTGCGCAGGAACAGGATGCGCGTGCTGAACCAAGGCAGGTGGCATGGCAGCGACTTGCGCATACGTCATGGGTGGTGTTGGTGGCGCCGTAGTGTTCGATGGGAGAGCGCCAGCCATGGATGAGAGCTCCTCTTTGATGATGTCGCGCAGACAAGCAGATTGAGAGTGAGGCCGAGGGGCGGGTGTACATGACAACCCTTGCGCTTGAAGTTCCTCGCGAATCAGAGCGCGAATCAGCGCGCGCAAATCCGCATCCGAAGAGGGCCGGCTGTCACTGGCTTCTGAGAAGTCTGGATGCAATCGAATGGCTTGGAGTTCATCAAGATGCTGACATGTCGTGATGACGTCCGCAACGGTGGTGGTGTTTTTAACAGCCAGAGCGTTAAACGCGACATGGCCTATCCCTTTGATGATGTGGCGAACACGATCAGCTTCTGTCATCGCCGAGTTCACGCGGTGGCAAAGGGCAAGGACGTCTTCAGTGTACGAAGTGTACGTGTCCCCGGGAAGTTGGGCACGCCCATCGAGCTTTCGTTTCGACACTTCGGAATGGATGTTCGGTTTTCCAAAAATCCTACGGACTTGTTGAGCAAAAGTAGGCCAGCCCGGGAAGCTGCTCTCGTGGTTGAAAAACCACGTTTTCGCAACATCGGACAGATAGAAGGCGATGTGACGAAGTTTTTAGGCTCATTCCATTGGTTATAACACTGGTCATGTATTATTTTAGCCATACCTCGACGTCGTCGCGTGGAAGCCCACAGAAGATGGGTGGGTCGCGCTGCCGGGCGTTGACGATCCACGCAGGAATGGTTTGTTGGACAGGGATGCTGGATGTTCCGGGCAGCGGTTCTTGAGCCATGACAGCGGACGGGGGAAGCAAGCGGTGACCCGAACGAAGCTCCAGGAGAACGTGACGTCGGAGAGGACTTGGGTATCAAAGCACCTCCACCACTCTGTAAGACAGTAGCAGCGTTGGGGTCTCGACGGCGTTTATTATGCCGAATCGCCTGATCAACCCTTCGAACGAAGACGACGTTTTTCGTGATGATGATTATATACAGATGAAAAAGATGAAGGTCAAACGTTGTCAATATTGTGCTTACACTATATACTAGTTCACTGTATTCGTGGCACTGTGTCCCAACGCTCGCTAAACCTTTCTAAAACCGAGGAGGTTACGCCCAGCGAGTATAACGTAGCAACATTTTCCTGTCAGATAGTGGTTAATGTACATGCCGATGGCTGCTAATGGTAAATGAGAGACAGGAGAATTCGGCTTTTAGTTAACGCGCACGCTGCGAATTTTTCATTGTTCAACAACGCACACAAGAAATCTCTCACCGGCACCACCTTGGAGGTCATAATGTAAAACTGGTTACACACTACGACTACGAAGGACGAACGGGTGCTGCTATAATTAAGGAGCTTTGCCCATAAAAAGGGAATTAGTCACACGTCGACATCGCGTTTCGTCTCAAGGGCATTTCGTTTCAAGCCGATTTAATTGAATGGCTCTAGGGCGAATGTGCTTATGACGATCGCGATAAAGTGGTAGAATGCATTGCATTGGAGAAATTCTACCGCTGCAACGAGAGGACGTCAAGCTTTGGCTGCAGGACAAACTTGGTGAAGTACAGCTAAACAAGGCAGCAGAGTTAGCTAAAAAGTATTATACTCGCCGAAAGTCGCATAGCAGGGCAGTGCGCGTTGAAAACGATGATATGAAAGGAGGCTTATCAAAGAAACCTGATCAATGGAAACCCACTCCGCACCGTAATTTCAGGAAGGACCCGTCCCTTACGAAGGACCCTGTAAGGGAAGGGCAAACGAAAGCGGAGAAATCGGAGGAGGTTCCTAAAGAACGCTCTGATACCACACGAGCGTTTGAATCATGGAAGCCGCTAATCTGCTACAACTGCATAAAAGGAAGGGCACACTGCGATAAACTGTAAGCAAAAGTTTGCTTTCGCAACAATCCGAGAATCGGAAAAGAACACGCGGTTGTTAGAGCCGTATCTCCAAGAAATTTGTGTGAATTGGAAAAGGTGTCGAACACTTCGTGACTCAGCGGCAACCATGGACCTTGTCCATTCTTCGTTGGTGTCTCCGGATGACTTAACAGGAGAATGCGCGTGGATCAGACAAGTCGCCGAGAAGCAGAGTGATTGCTAACCAATCGCTACTGTTGTCATTGAAGGCCCGTTCGGTAAGCTTCGCACCAAAACGGCTGTGTCTGCCGCGCTTCCCGATCGTTTTCCTTATCTATTTTCTAATAACTCAGAGCATCTTCTCAAAGAACAGGGTAAATCGTTGTTCTCCAACTTAGCGTACATGGCCCTCACGTGATCGCAAGCGTGGAAACTTTCGCAGGAACTTGATCTTGTTCAGTGTGGTCAAACACCACCTTTAAAGGCTGCTGATCTTCGTGACCTTGGCGGTGAGTCGACAGAACCTCAGACAGAAAATTCTCCGTGCGAGTCATTTGAGCAGTCACTCGAGTGGCCCGTCGCCGAAGTGACTGGCGCGTTCTCTGTAGGTGGAGGAGACGACATTGCGCCATTGAGTCAGAGCGAGAGGGGTGCAATGCTGTCGCCTGTAGCGGAAAGTTGGAGTGAGCTGTCGAGGGTTGAGCGAGAAACACTCATTCGAGAGCAGCGTGAGGACCTCTCGATTAAAGCGCTAATGGAACGCGTAAACTTGGGAAAAAAGAAAGAGAATGTTTCTTTTTTTGAGAAAGCAGGGCTCCTGTATCGGAGCTACACAAATGCGCAAGGTTGCAAGTATGAGCAGCTCTTGGTGCCACAAACGTGTCGTCGCCAACTATTGGAACTGGCGCATGAAAACGCGTGCATGGGCAGGGCATCTTGGCATAAAAAAGACGAAGGCTGGAGTTTCCCTTGAGTTTTATTGGCTGAAATGCTGGGAGGATATCGAATATTTTGTACGCTCATGCGACACCTAAAGCGGGGAAATCCACGGACAAGTCGAAGGCACCCATGAAGCTTGTGCCAATTATCACAGAACCTTTTCGGCGTTTAGTAATTGATATCGTCGGGCCATTGCCAGAGTCAAGGCAAGATTGTCAGTACATCCTGACGGCCCTCTGTGTAGCCACAAAATTTTCGGAAGCGATACCACTTAAGGAGCTCAATTCCCCTCATGTCGTGGATGCACTGCTATCTATATTTGAACGCGTCGGATTTCCTTCTGAAATCCAATGCGACAATGGTAGCGTCTTCACCAGCTGCCTTACCACTACCTTTTTGGATAAATGTGGAATAAAAGTAGTGCACAGCTCGATCCATCATCCGCAATCTAATCCAGTAGAGCGTATGCATTCCGCTCTGAAACGGATGCTGAGAGCTCTTTGGTACGAGCACAAATGCGACTGGGAAGCGTGTATTCCTCCCGCTATGTTCGCTTTGAGATCAGCTCCTCATGAGAGCATTGGTTTTATCCCTGCAGAGCTTGTGTATGGCAGGAGTTTGAGAACTACATTGCGAATGCTACGTGAGTCCTGGGAGGGATTCGATGAGGACCCTAATGTAGTTGTGTATGTTCTAGACCTCCTTCAGAGGCCTGGAAAAACAAAAGATCTTGTGGAGAGCCACATGAAGGCTGCACAAGTGTTGTCGAAGGAGTATTACGAGAAATCGCCGAAGAAGCGCACCTTTGAAGTACATAGTCAGGTAATGCTGCTGTGGCCGTCCAAAAAGAACAAGCTTGAGGTTCATTGGGAATGGCCCGCCAAAGTAATACTGAAGCTTTCTGATACCAATTATGAAGTGAAATTAGGAAGACGGCCGAACAAAATTCACCACAGTAACTTGATGAAACCATACGTTCAACGTCAAGCGGTGGTAAATCTGCTTTTGAATGCTTCCGAGGAAGACGGAGTTCGATTTCTAGTGATGTAAACGAAAGGGGATCGGTGGTAATCTTGGAGCAGTTGAACCTAGAGTCTAGGTTAAGTGAGGTCCAGAAGGAGGACCTGAAAAAGATTAATTCCGAGTTTGAAGACGTGTTTTCGGACCGTCCCGGAAACACGACGGTGGTTGAACACGATATCGAGCTAACTTGTGAGGAGCCAATTCGTAGCAAGCCGTATCGATGTTCGCCTGTGCAAAAGCAGATCATGACGAAAGAGATCGATAAAATGCTGGAGTTGGGAGACATAGTACCGGGCGAGAGTGACTATACATCCCCTCTAATATTGGTTCAAGTGCCGGGAAAAGATCCGAGGCCATGCATATATTATCGGCGTCTTAACGCCATAACTCGAGACCGAACTTATCCGATACCAAACCTAGAGGACAGGGTAGAAACTGTGCCACGGTCTAGCTATATTTCCACGTTAGACTTCGTGTGAGGGTATTGGCAAGCCCCTCTTACGGAGAGCGCTAGCCGCCATGCCACATTCGTTTCTCCATTCGGAACGTATATCGTCCACTTAAGCTGAGCTTTGGATTGAAAAATGTGCCCTTTTGTTTTCCAGGTTTAGTGGACCGCGTTCTTAATGGCCTCTCTGAGTTAGCTCTGCCGTATCTTGACAATGTCGCCATCTTCTCAAACAACTGGGAAGAACATGTCGAGCATTTACGCGTCGTGCTGAACAGGTTGAAAGAAGCTGGTCTTACCGTGAAACCTACTAGTGCGGCGAGAAGTCATACCTGAGACACGTTGAGGGGCGTGGCCGGCGTAGACCTTCAGAAATTAAGGTAGACGCCATCGTGAACCATCCAAGACCAACCACAAAATCTGAGATAAGGGCATTCTTGGGCCTAGCTGAATACTATCAGCATCACGTGTAAAATTACTCTAGCATTGCCAGCCCTCTAACTGACGCACTTCGAAAGTCCGAGCTGGTTAAAGTAGTATGGGGCTCAGAAAAGAAGAATGCGTTTTGCAAGCTGAAAGAGGCCCTAAGCGAAAAGCCCGTTCTCATGGCACCCGATTTCTCTAAGATTTGCCATTAAATGCGACGCGAGTGATCGTGGCATGAAAGCTATATTGTGCCAGGAAGACAGTGCTGGTAACGAAACGCCAGTTTTGTATTTAAGTCGAAAACTCAGCTGCAGGGAAGAGGCATACAGTACCCCTGAAAAGGAACGCGCTTGCCTCGTGTGGGTCCTTCAAAAGCTAGCCTGTTAAGTCTCCGGTTCGAGGTTTGTGGTCGAAATGGACCACTGTTTTCTAACCTGGTTAAATAACATGTCGCCTAAAAATGGCCGGTTGCTGAGGTGGAGCATGATACTCCAACAGCACTTCGACGTTCGCTACAAAAAAGGAAAGCTAAACGCTAATGAAGACGCCTTGAGCCGTGCGCTTTAGTTAGTACCTTCTCCACCTTTCGATCTCTCGCTGGCGATTCGGGGCAAAATTTTGTCCTTATCATGGCCTTAGCTGAGCACTCCCGTCCAGAGTGATCTCAAGGGGCCAACTTTATGTTGCATTCTATTTCGTTTCGTTGGTGTACGTGTAAAAATTTGAGTTCTCATTTTAAGAGTCTTGTGTCCCACATGTGCCTCTTGATGTAGAGGGAACGAAATTCTGATAGACACGTAGCTAGGTATATGTTCGAGTCCCTAAGCTGTCGAGTCCCTAAGCTCTTCGAGTCCCTAAGCTGTCGGCCCCAGTGCCGAATTTGTAACGCCTCTATTTCTATGCTGTACATAAACCTTGCCTTAACTCACCGTTGTCTCGTCCGCTCGTGTGTCAGCTCTGCGCAGAAGCAGTCGCGAGCTGAGTAACACACGCTACCAAACGGCTGGTGACCCTGGCGGCGGAGTTCGGAGCAGTGGCGCCTTCGGGACCGTGTTGGCGTCGTGCCTTCGTAACAGGCTCCAAGACCCGTCGCTGCGCATACACGCTACCATCGCACAGTATGCAACGCGGGGCATTTCTGGCAAGCTGGTGGCTACCAGCCACTGGCGTCTCGAGATGAAGTTAACGGCCACTCCAACGTCCGTTGCTTCGATGGTCAGCGGGATGTGAGCAAGCGTCTGGTCCTCACAACAACTGTGGTCGACGGTGAGGACTGCGAGGCTGAGCCTGCCCTCAGGGTAAGTGGTGATTCGAATCGATGCAAACGGAATATATGATAACTTAAGCTGGAGCTTTGGTGACACTGAAATAAGAAAAGATTCGCTGTGCTCGCTAAGGAACTCAAGGGAATAGCGCGCTTCGACTCGGGGAGCGCTACCTTGAATTTCTCGGTTCGATAACTCATTACATTAACACAGGATGCATGCAACCGCATTCACCGACTGTTCGATGTCGAGGGGTGCTGTCGCGGACGACGGTGTAGGCAGAATGTCTTTTGAATGGGGGGGGGGGCGCATTCTTTTGGTATGAAGAGGGGGGCCCGGGCAGGTAGGTGTGGCCCGTTGGGCTCTATATGCTATGGGGGAAAGAAATATGCCGGGCTCGCGCAAACCCGCTCGGTGGCATCCCCTGTTTAGTACGCCACTGGTCGCGGAGCGTTGCCTTTTCCGATATCAGTGATATTCGTGCTTTATCATTGGTCAAAGCCACTATCCGTCCGTGTTATCACCGGGTTCGACCAACCGCGAGTTCTTGATGGTAACAGCGTAAGGCAAAAGTCATGCATAATCTGACCTTCACACTGACACGAGCGCAGAAAGAAAAAGGAAACGAGTGTTGCTTTGAGTAAACATTCACTTCTCAACTTGCAGCTCTCCTTGGGGAACCATACGTGGACCTGGGCAGAAGCAACCGTGGTCCCCTGGAGTCGGAGTTCGTGTCGTTGGGCCCATACGCAGTGCTTACGAAGAACTGCCAGACCCTAGTGTTCCGGCTCCTCACCAGATTCACTATCCTTCCGCCGACAACCCTGAAGGACGCCGAAAAGGTGTTCCAGGAGGTCGTCGACAACATTCCCGGGGTGGCGGTGATGTTTCTCGCGGGTGCCATGATCAACTACAAGTACCCGTAGCCCGGCGCGAAAGCATCGGGTTGGAAAACCCGAGTAGGTCACACAAAAAAAAAGACGTCGAGCCAGCGATTCCTCAACGAAGAGAACTGGATGGCCTATACAAAAACAAAGAAAATTCTAGCCCACACGTCTCTCGTTTTTCCGAAGTATGCGTCAACGAGATTGTGCCTAAGAGCATAACGTTGTGAGGCGGATAGTAAACATCTGCAGAAATTTCACGCGCCTTCGGCTCATCTAGAAAGCATGCAAATGTGGCAAGTGACATGCTGCTATAGCGCAGTGCACACGGGATCTGTTGATTGATTGAAATGGGGGGTTTAACGTCTCAAAGCCATCATATAATCATGAGAGACGCAGTAATGGAGGACTCCGGAAGTTTCGACCACCTGGTGTTCTTTAACGTGCACCCAAGTCTGAGCACACGGGCCTGCAACATTTCCGCCTCCATCGAAAATGCAGCCGCCACAGCCGGGATTCGATCCCGTCACCTGCGGGTCAGCAGCCGAGTACTTTAGCTACTAGACCACCGTGGCGGGGCCACACGGAATCTGTTAACACCACTACTGAAGAAATGTGTGATGAGAGTCTACGCAGCGCAAAAATAATTGCCATTAATTCTGCCTGGAATGTTGTGAAATCGGACAAGCGAAGAGAAAAGGACCATCTAAGATCCGTTGATGAGATTACCACTACAGCCTTCACGCCAAGTGCAGAAGCATCTGTGGCTGCCACTGAATTCATCCGCACGCTCTTGAGGTGGTCTTCCAACAGCCCTTTTAAGTAGCTGGTGGGTAATAGCTGGCGGGTAATAACCACAACTGCGAATCGAGTTGCACCTCCATTACGCCTGCGTAGTGTATTTGCAAAGCAGTTTCAATATCTTCCGTGGCTGTGTGGTATAGAATACCCGATCGTCACGCAGAAGCTTGCGTTCCCTTCCTGTTGGTCTACGCACGCCGCTGACGTCAGCCTCTCTTAACCCTATGACAATAGGTGACCTGTAAAAGAGCGAGGGATTGTGGGATGCACCGTCTGCGCTGCCGGCTTTCGGTTCGAGAAGAGTATACACATTTTCGCAGGAAGGAAAAAAAATACTGCCATGATTGGCTGTGCGCGGGAGTACAAAGGCTAAAGGCGCAACGTTGTCAGTGCATTCTCGAGGGGACGCGCCAATTTGCACAGCCCAAGAAGGGCTATGGCGGCGCCCAGGGAGGCGTTTATGAAAAGGTGAATAGATGACGGCGAACCGCTCTGCCGAAAGCTTCAGGATTCGCGCGCGCGGTCGCCCGTTTATTTTCGTCCTGATAAATCATGGCCGGTTGTTCAGCCGTTGGCTGCTCCGACACGAGCGTGAAAGGCGAACGCAGGCATCGATTCCCATGAAATAAAGAAAAAAAATAAGGTGGGCCGCCGCTGTGAAGAGAGCCACAGCGACAGGTAGACTTTGGTTACCGAATATTGAAGCCAGAGTGTGCGAAGACCATTTTATCACGCGTACTTGTCTATTCCGCACTAATAAAAAAGCTTACGTATGAATTCGCTGCGAATATTATATCGAGACGTAAATTGTCGCGCAAGTGCTCCTAGCAAATATATTATGGGAACGCGCGGGCGAAATCTATACCTGCCATATGAGATGAGCGCCGGCCAATTGTACCCATATATATGACAGGAAACGCGAAACCTTCACTCAAGAGTAAGTTTACACAAAGTGCTGGACTAGCCCGTTTGCGTTTGTCTCACCGCGGTGGTCTAGTGGCTAACGTACTCACAGTCCACTGTCATGATTTTTACAGTCTACTGTCATTGTTTTTATCTCAATTCTGTACTCTCTTAACATAGTTTTTCACAATGTAGAGAATCTTCCCTTTTCCGTCTTTCAAGAAGGTTTCTACATAGCTGTGTGTATTCCCATTTATTTATCACTTCCATTCCACGATTCTCATCTCGTCTTTTTATTCTTCCCATTTTGCACCGATTTGTTTTCTCTGTGTGTTTTCGGTATTGTTATTTGGTATTTTTTCTGAACAGTGTCTGTATTATGTTTACTTGTATCGTTTTATTTTTAGCGTGTGCCTGAACTAAGGCCGGCAGTGGTGCATTCTGCAGGCTGTTCGAGTGCATAGCCGCAAAACTCACCTTGGCTTGTCGGCAATGGCTTGTAGCCATTCAGAGTGGCGTGAAAATAAACACTACTGGCTCAATCGCTGGCCGCTTCAGCAACGGCTTGAGCATCGGCTTGAGCACCCGTGGCCCTGTGTTTCAACCCACGCAATAATTACATCGCTTGTACAGTTCTGAGTATACTGATATAATCCAACATTTATTCAATTTTGCGAAGTTCCATTCCACGTTTGAACACCAAGGTGGTTTCGACATTCAGCAGCTAACTACTGGCTTAATCTTAGACTTGAGCACCGGCCTCAGCCCTCTCCTTCACCCGCTTGTACAAGTTTTGAAGCCGTGCGAGCAGTGTTTCGTACTGGATCGGGCGTGGTTTAGGTTGCACTAGATGTTCGAGGTACTCGGTCCACGACGTGCCCGGCTTTTGCTTGGCCTGCTCAATGAGGGAGCGGAGCAGCTGGTCGTACTTGTCGTACGACTCCGCGAACGTCTTCAGCACGGCCTCGGCCAGGTCGCGGGGCATTGGAGGCTCGTCCTGGAGGCAACCTTCCACCGCGTCGCAGATGGCCACTCGGACGGTGTCGTGCTGCACTCGGTCCTTGTACCTCCTGGCCGACTCCGTCATCGTACCGGGTTGCGTTCCCGGCTCGTTGTACCAGGGATCCTCGTTGAGCAGCGATTGTATCGAGACCAGGACGCTGCCGATGCAATGAACGGGGCTCCAGGGTGGGCCCTGCCATGTGCCGAGTATGCTGAGGCACACCTGTTCAAATAGACAGTGTTTGTCACTGCACTGGGGATTCATTATTGAAGACAGCGCTGTATAGCCGCATTCTGAGTTAGAGATATCGTGCGGGCTGATTATATGGTTGAGAAAAGGCAGGTAGGTAGTCTTTTCACGCGTTGAACACAGGGAATCAGACGCCCCGCAAAGCGTCACTGGCGTTGAATTACGACCTTTTGAAAACGGCCCCTTGAAGTTTTAACCCCTTCAGCCTACCGTAGCTTCCCTAAGCTCTGATAAGCACAATTATTTCATATGTGAAAAAGTGATAGCACTATGTTTTTTTGTGTGTGCGTCGTACATTAAGCTACTTTCCAAAGAATGCGAAGCATCTTCTTTTTTTTTTGAAATCGCAAAGCTGTCCTGCTGATGACTCCGCATATGTAATCTGCGAAATTAATTTTAGTACGACAGCAATACTAGACAGATTTAGTTGCGCATCCCCAAGAGCCGTATACGGACGCAGCCTGCCTGCCATTTGCAATGGGAGGTTGCGTCCGCACGGCTGCTGAGGCCGCGCAACTAAATATTTCTAATATGGACACTTATCGACGGGTTTCCGATGTCGCCGTCATTTATGGTAAATCTTTGTGAAGCGTAACTCACCACACAACTACAGCGGCTCACGCAGACACCTACGGGCCGTGGCCTACTCCTACGCCTCGGCTACATCGGCCAGTTTTACGACGCAGCTCGCCGCAAGCCCATTCCAGACCAACTATGTGCCACTTATGAAGTCGCTCCCATCCCCCGCAATTCGGGTCGCCGACTACACCAGGGCCGTCCGGAAGCCAGAGTTGGAGCCATCGAACGAACTCGTGCGCACAAGAACAGACGCCGACGACCATGCACTCACAAAGCTTATATACCAGCCATAGAGTTTCCTAAAATAAACTAGAGGGGACTCTGTCGCTGCGATCGTTCAGCTACCATGGCAATAAAGGGTAGTACACACATTTGCCTAGTATTCCTACTTGCGGGCGGCGAATCGTATTTGCGGCTTCGTTTATTGCTGTGTTTCGGTTTTGAATTGAACCCTTTTGAACTTAATGTCCCAATTCGGAAAGGTAAGTCTAAAAGAATAGGGAGGTGAAGCGCAACCGCTGAACATTTGCTGATTTTTGTATCTTGAGAAAACAGCTTCAATCCACTCGAACACACACGGACCCAAAAGCAGGCCAGAAGTACGAAGATTAGACAATTGTGTGTATACTACCCATCATTCCTATGCTCGCTGAAGCGCCGTGCGTCGCAGCTCCCATAAACACTGGCGCCAGAGTTCCCTCAAGTGCATATTAGGAAACTCTATGGTACCAGTGCTTCCGTGAAGTGCCACAGCATCCCAGTGACTGAGAAACATATACGCACCTTTCCGTTGGCGTAGAGGTTCGGGTTGAAGCGCACCCTGCCGGCGTCCGTGGTCATGATTCGCACCCGGGGTGAGTTGACAGGGTAGTTGGCGGGGAACTTGAGGAAGAAGTGGAAGAAGCCACCCTCGTATGGGGTTCCTTCAGGTCCCACGATGAGGGCGTGAACCCTGGTGAGGTCGCTCTCCTCGGGCGAGATGTAGATGCCCGGCACGGGATCGGCCTTGAAGTCCGCGATGTCCCGTTTGACCCTCGCGAGGCACGAGGGCGTCGGCTGCTCGTTCACGAAAAGCATCGGGTCCCACTGGTGTCCCACGTGCATGGCGCTTCTCTGCCCGGACTGGCACCTCCCTAGTGTCCAACCACAGCTGCTGCGCCGGAGGCGATCCGCGGCAAACGGCAGGCCCGATTAGAATGCCACGTCATGTGGGAGGGGTGGCTGTTGCTGATGATGATGATGACGATGTTGTCTCGACTATGGTTCATGCCCGCTCAAGCGGATTGACCAAGAATCGGTTATATGATTTTCATTCACTTCAAGTAATAAATAATCCTAACAAAAAGTGGAAAGAACGTGCTTAAAAACAGAAAGGGTGCAATAATTGCTTTTTACCATTCTGACCCCACAAAATAGTCGTTATCTTGAAAATAAAGTACAGTAATATTGAAAAAATTTGAAATATATGTTTTGAATTTACTCATTATTGCTATAATAACACATATTGACGCCCACTGTATAACACCGCACCCGTCCGCGGCTATACAGCGGGAGTGGTTCTTGGCGCTTTGCGATCGCTTCTGTTTTCGAGAATAGAATCACCAGCGCAAAGCTCCGCCTTGGCAACAGTCGCGTTCATGTCTGTTATGCGACTGACTGTGGAAGAAACGCCAGGCCTGCGCGGAAAGCGCAGCACAGTCACAGCGAAAGCTAGAACGGCCTTTCACAGCCTCTTCTAAACGCTCATTGGGTAACTGCTGCAAGCACACTTGCTTGATACCCACTACGGCATTAATAATGAAAAATTTTGGATAGTAGGCCGGCATTCGCTATGGCGTTTTTCGTCATTCTTCTGAGAAGCGTCGTATCCGCTATACGCTTGCAAGGAATTCTGCGCCGATTATTCACGCACTGGCTGACAACGATGAGGAATTATGCTTCAGGTGGGTATGCGCCACAGTGTATAGGGGATCAAGAACAAGCTTATGTAACGGGTTCGAGCATTGGACGACCCACTCGTCACGCGATTCGCATTTTGTGACGCCTGCTTGTTCCTTTGCTGTTCTAAAACGCTTTATTTTCTCATATTACCGCGATTCCTTTCTCGACGTCAAGCCATGCCTAAGGCAATTTCGCGAACGAGTCCCAAGCAGCGGCATAACTCATGGTCACTTAAGAAAGAAAAAAAAGTGGCGTGGTTCAGTGGTAGAATACTCGGCTGAGCCGGGTTCGAACCCCCCGCTGTGCCCGTGGTGTGTTTTATTTACTGAGTTTTTTATTGTTATTTTGTGCGATAATGGTTGCGGACACCGGCGGCGGCGGACAACTACTACGCCGCGCGTGATCCGCGTTGCGATCTGATAACAACTTCCGCTGTAAAGCCGTGCTTGCAATAGGCATTCAATGATGCTTCGAAAAGGCCAGTGTTACGCGCACAGTCCTCCGCTACCTTGCGGCATAGTTGAAGCATGCGCCAGCTGCAGGATGCATGACCTTTGAGAGAGGCATTCGCAAAGCTGGAAGCGCTGCTTCGTGTACGCTGGCTGCCACGATGCGTTCCAGACACATTTTTCATCTTGATCGATTGATACGTGGAGTTTAACGTCCCAAAACCGCCACAAGATCTTGAGAGACGCCGTAGTGGAGGGCTCCGGAAATTTTGACACCACCTAGGGTTCTCTAACGTGCACCCAAATCTGAGCACACGGGCCTACAACATTTCCACCTCCATCGGAAATGCAGCCGCCGCAGCTGGGATTCGATCCCGCGACCTGCAGGTCAGCAGCCGAGTACCTTAGCCGCTAGACCACCGCGGTGGTGCCACATTTTTATCTTACTTATCTCGCAATAATAATAATAATAATAATAATAAACCAATCATTTAATCATTATTTAGCGTGCCCAGGAAGCGCACAGACAAAAAGAGATCAACGCACAATGGGAAGAAGAAAAAGACAAGATGTTAATCATGACACGGGCGTAAAAAATAATGTGAAAAACACACAACTGTGTGGAAGGCTTCGTGAAAAAACGCAAAAGAAAGGAATGTGCACATCTGCAAAACTATGTTATAGGACAGGGCAAAACTCAGATGAAAAGATGACTGTGGGCTATCAAAAACGCAACGAATAAAGAAAACTGACGTTTTAAAGACTTTGTGTTTTGTGTTGGAAGAAGCTGGCAGGCTCATGCAACGGTCGATTCTCTCTGGATAATTTACACGGAATCCGAAAATCAATACGTCTGCAAAGTAAAGGTCAGGATATATTACTGCGAACTAGCTTGTAAAGAAGTAACAGCTCAGCGCTGTTTAGTCGGTGGTAAAGTGATGGCAATGATAAATATCTATAGCAGTATTGGAACGAGATCGAGAGTCATTTATTGCAAAACAATGGTTGTAAATGCTTGTGTTTTTTTTTTCTCTGGACTCGTTCGATGGCGCTACTGCTGGACTCAGCAAGGCCATTCGAAATCACAGATGCATATTCAAGTTGAGCAACACATAGTATTCTGGTGTAGAATTTGTGAAAGGCTGTGAGAGAACTGAATTCTCGAGAGATTCTACAAACAGAGCCGAGAGGACCAAGGCCACGCGTGGATGCACGTTTAGTGTCAGCAGAAAAAAAAAATAGCATGCAAATAAATAGAGCACCAGGATCACTCACTGATCTCATAAACATTACAAAATTGTAAGACACTGCGAGAGTTAAAAATCGCACGATGGATGTTTTGCGAAATGTAATAATTAAACAATCAATTAACAACAACAACAATAATAATAATAATAATAATAATAATAATAATAATAATAATAATAACGCATGAGAGAACACTGGTAATTGCGCATTTGCGTATGTGCCGGCATTTATCGTTTATTAGGAAATGCGCCACACCGTTAGTATTGAAATGATATGCTCACATGCAGTTTTATTTACGACGCGGCTGCTTCGCGTAGGGCTGTATATAATGTGTAGTTTGGTTTAGGCATCATGCAGGGCCCTTATTCGTGAAAACGTGTCATGACGATTGCGTTCGGATAGCTAATACTATATTATTAGCCAATAATATAATATTATCCAATATTTAGTATCATAATATATAATATCCTGATCAGGCACGTGCAAATTAGCGATCACGACCAAGAAATAAAGCACTTACATAAAATAAAAAAATTGAGAATTTGGCAGCCTACGGTAAAGGTTTTTATTATGAAGTTTAGGCATTCTGATAGTTCAATACACGTTTAACTAAATGTGCATCGCGTGTGATTCGGTTGCATCCTTCTTAACGTATGCCTGTTAAGTGTGTATGACGTGAGATTTGATTGACGCTTTAAAACTCCACGACAAATAGATAATTTATTAAGGCACTCATCAAATTCACGATAAGTTCACAATCTGCACAGTCAAGAACGTTATACATAACCAAACGAAACGCAACGTGCATTTTTTTTTCAACTGGTCAGCACAACCTCAATCTTGAATTTCAGCATGAAGCCTGCGAGTTGTACTGTGATCATTTTTTTTTCTGCTTTTGAAGTTGCTTCATCAAACGTCGCGCGGCACATATTATGGTAACTGGCAGATGAAAGTAATCCCAGATGTGAGTTAACAACATTCACAGAAATTTCGTTAAGTGAAACGAGTAGCATGTAGCCATAAGAACCATAAGAACCTTCGAATAATCAGCAATTTGGTCCATCGATGTGCAAGATAAAAATACATTGAAACTACCATTTCTTTAGGTATGTATTATGTAAACAATATAAGTTGCATGCATGGCGTTTTTTTAATACAGCTATATAGGATTGTTTAATCATAATAGCAAGAGTAGGGAGCTTCAATGTATTATGCGTGCTGACAGAATTTCACACTTGTAAAAACATGTCTGCTCTCGTATATACACTAATGGTGTGGTTATAATTACAAACTTACGGTTGTAAACCTAAATTCCGGGACTTGTAGAAGCAAAATTTACAAGAATGCAACAGTAACGTACACAAAGCTTAATTAACCATGGTTCGTCGTTTTTTTACTGTAGTTGCAACAAACAATCTCTATACTCGATACTCGATCCTGTTGGTGTAGATAATAAATAGGTCACCTTTGTGTACGGATTGTTAGATATGACAATCCGCATAAAAGTCAGTGACCACGGTTCTATATATACTTTGTTGATCCCATATAATGGAGCACTTCTCCATGTATGGTTCTACTTGATATTTTATATATGGTGTGGCCGCGTGCCTTATAAGGGTGGATTTGACTCACTATATGGACCAACACCGCTATATATGTCTGTATTTGACCCTGTATATGAACCTATCCAGCAGGATATACATCCATAAACAGGGTGTTTCAGCTAAAAAGCCTCAAGCACTAAAAAAGAAAATAATCACGAGCGCTACACATCTCCAATTAGTGCAGTATTGTTCTGAGGCATGTTGTTTAGATGTGCTGTAAATGTATTCCCATCGCGGAAGCATGGGTGTGTAGCCTAGCATTGCCATCGCGGAAGCATGGGTGTGTAGCCTAGTGGTAACAACAAGAAGAACTTCCCAGCTGGCTAACAATGTTAGAGGAATTGTGCAACCTGAAAGAATTTTAATTCGAGCACTTCGGATCAAATATTGGTCCAAGTGTATTTTATCGTTCATGTTTCTGTGTGAACACCTGTAAAGAAAAACAGGTAATAAAGAAAAAAAACTAGCCTAGTGGTAAAGGCACTCGCTTTCGGAACATGAGGGTGTGGGTTCAAATTCCAACGCCAAAAAGGAGCAAGTTTTGTTATTTTATTTATGCTGAAGACATCGGGTCTGAACAACCACTCGTGGCGCTGAAAGCAGCGCAGTAGCTGGGCCGCAGGGCCTTACGGAGAGTCCGCTCTTTATGTAAGTATGTTTATCTATGCTTGCACGGTATGCGTATACCGCATGGCCTAAATGTGCAAAACGATATATCGCGTCGTCTGCAGGCGCCGCAATATTATATGTGGTGCGCAGCTGCGAGCCAGTTCGGTCGACATGCCAACGTGCGCGAGTCTATAGCAGCGCCATGCTGGCAGTGTGCACTCTGTGAACGAAATGCCGACTCTTCAGCGCTTGGAAGAAGTAATCATGCTCTGTAGGTGTTCTCACTCCATACCACAATGTAATACCTTGGTTCCATGAGCACCCACGAGAGACGGCAAATGTACCGGCGGGCACACGCTCTGAGTTTCCTGTTTCGATCCGCAATACTGTATACATTCTCATTAATCCTGCACGTATCGAAGGCTTGCGCTTCTTTCGACTTTTGCTCCACCGTGATTTTCTTGCGAAAAGCCCCACCTCTTTGTGTCCTCAGGTTGAGCGCACTGTGTTTTAATGAAACTTTAAAAAAAAAGAGAGGGGGGGGGGGGGGGGTTAAGCCGTATTTGGCGGAAGCAAGAGCTGTCATTCGAAGCTTTCTCTGGAGCACCTCATGCTGTTTTTTACGACTGTTTTGTACTGATAGTTCCTAGAAGCGAGACACGCTTTTCTGTTTGTTTTGGCTCTGAAGCCGAAGGTGGGCTGTTTCCGAACTCTCGATAATAATTCGTACACGATAGATTCATTTTTTTTCCTTTGGAAAATGATTGCTGTTTGCTGTCGATAAATCATATTGTTCCACGTTCTCATTCGTGAATTGTTTTTACCGATGCCGGCTGCCAATGAATGCCTTTCGGTTCCGTGTAACTCCCTTACGCACAGCTACTATGTTTCGAAGGGCGCTTTGGCATGCTCGTATCGACGCGCTTAGAAGAAGCGGGCGAAAGATAACGAGACGCCCGTAGCGCCTCACGTGAGTCCCGGCCTCTTTCGTCCACTTCTGTTCAAAAAGGATAGCCATATAGAATGAAGAAACAGCCGAGGTACCCTTTGCGCAAATGCACCCGGTATGGAATAAATGGGGCGATCATTTGCTCTTTTTTTTTTCGACCTATAAGAACGATAAGTTTTGTTTTCCGCTTCCTGTCTACGCAGCGCCACCTCTTGGGTGCCCTCGGCAGTTCTATGCGCTACCGCTGCTTATCTTGCGTGCTGTTATCAGGGGTACAGCTCCCCTTCTCTCCAAGTTGGTGATTTAGTCTATGTTACGACTCTCAAGCGTCTGCGCATGCGCGAGCTGCTGCCGGCGCGCGACTGCCGTGCTGGCCAAATCATAGCACTTTAATCATAGCCGCATCGCGATGCCACGCGCCACGAGATTTCCCGTAAGTGTGAAACAGACTGTAGTACATCGGTCCCTGCCTTCAAGGGGACGTACGCAGTGGTCGTCCACTGTACCACCTTTTCTACTTGTCTATGTGGCTGGAGACGTGGCTTTTACTGGCTCGCAGTGCGGCTTTGAATCCGCCTTTGTCGTCTGCGACTGGACGGTTCAGTATTGCCGGACGGGATCGGGTATGGATGGAGTGTGAGAGAAGTGCACAAGGCAGCGTGATGTCGGCGCGACGGCAACGTTATCACGCTCCGTGTTCACGATCATTTCTGGCACAGAGCAAAATACGGACCACATCGAGGTGAAGGGATCAAAGATGTGCGATAACATGCCCGACGTGGTTCGTGGTCTTCGCTTGTTTCGTCGGCCTCGCTGCTTGCCTGCTGCCTGGTAAGAACGCCGCCATTATTTTTCAAGAAGCGGATAGCCCTCGTCACTTATGCCTTAAGTTGCATTTTGCTGTTCGGCCCAGATACCATTTCTGTGCTGTTCACTTCTTGTGCGATGTTCGTCGATTGTTTCTTGTTTAAAGAAAAAAACAGCTATCTGCGCTGGGCGTTTGCGAGAAGACCATTTCTTGATTTGATAGATATGTGGAGTTTAACGTCCCCAAAAGAAGACGATTTCGTGGTGCGAGAAAGTGAGTCGCAACTGGCGTCATTAAGTTCTCTTTGGGCCAGCACACGCAGTTTGAACTCAACGCATGTGTGAAATGGTGCGAAGAGGGCAGTTATGCTTATTTAGTGTCGTTATTTTTGGCGTTCGCAGATTTCTTGAACCTCTTAAATGCGAATGTTGAGAGAACTTCTGAATCGAGAGAAATGTTTGTTACCTGAGGCTACGACGTAATCTTCTGAATAAACGCTACTATAGGCGGCTAAATAGATAGATATATACATATTGATTGATATGTGGGATTTAAAGTCCCGAAACCACCATACGATTATGAATGACGCCGTAGTGGAGGGCTCCGGAAATTTCGACCACCTGGGGTTCTTTAACGTGCACCCAAATCTGAGCACACGGGCCTACGACATTTCCGTCTCCATCGGAAATGCAGCCGCCACAGCCGGGATTCGATTCCGCGAACTGCGGGTCAGCAGCCCAGTACCTTAGCCACTAATAGATATATACGTAAACAGACACGCAAAAAGTACCTGTAGTACGCAAATAAATACTTTGTATTTAATAAAATGAAAATAAAAAAATGTTTACTATGTTTTCGTTCCCGCCATAGCACAACAACTGTCCAACGCACTTCCAATCTCCCTTTCGCGAAAAAAAAAAAAAACAAAGCAATTTTTGGTTTCATGCGTGCGTTACTGGGTATGGCCACGAGGAGAAGCCAAGCAGTTTTGGGGCCACTATTAGCGCAGTCAACCCAATAAAATCAAACGTTCATTCTCAACATGCCACTAGAAGTGCATTGTGTAACTAAAATAGGAAACTGAATGAATCTACAGTTGTGCAGATGATGAAGATGTGCCTTCAAGACCACACGTGTTATCAGAACGAGCGTGGCCAATAATTGGGGGGTGGAAATCAGCGTGAATGACCCTATTAAAGATTTTAACCTTTTTACAAGGTTATGTAATCAAAAGAGTTGAGAAGCATGCTGCGTTTCGAATTTCCCGAGCCTTATATCTATGTCAAGCTTAGTCGCCTTAGATAAAAAGCTCGTATCGCATAGGCTTCGGTGTCGTCGTCTGTGGCCGAAATTTTGGGAAAGGTGCAAATAAAATTAATGAAAAAAAAACTTACTTCCTTGTAAGAATCGAACACAAACCGTCTGCGTGGCACGTTCTTCCGCAGTGATATAGGCTATTGCTTGAAAGTGCTTCGAAAGACATACGCGCAAGCACGCACACGACTTCAATGTCAAGTAAGTTGCGTTGCTTTACAGAGGTGTTGTGTGCCCTTCATAGACTTGTACGTAAAAAGAAGAATTATGCTGTAATAGGCACTTGACTGTATTTGCATTAAGCATTATATAGAATAGTTTCAAACGTCCAACGTTGCGCATGCGTCGTTCTGGCACGCATCGAGAATGCGACGTGGAAGAGGCTTGGTTGCGCTATCGCGTTCTCTTCTTGGAGGCTGAACTCAAGCATCCTCCGAATTATTTCGTCTACGCTACTCTATAACACATAGCATTGTACCACTTCGCCATTTATCCTTTATTTGCTGTACCAAGTGGTTGGCATTAATTCTGCTGGGAGCACGAGAACATAGCCTCGAAGATCACCTTGGCTTGTTTAGAAATGTTTGAAGACGTTCAAACGGGCGCAAATAGGAAAGAAGTGGAATACTTTTGCATCAAGAAATGAGCTTCTATCAGCGACCGATTGGGACTAGTCGAGGAATAACTAGAATTGCACCCGACTCGGAAGCAAGTACCGAGTACGTTGACGAAAATTGGCGGCTGAACATAATTTGAACGCGCTCGTGCGCAGCCCACTGATCACTGATATGAAAAATTATTGGATTTTATGACGCTTCCTGTCATGATTTATAATAAGTGCTTACCAAATTACGCTGCTAACTACGGGCTTGATTACCGGCTTGAGCTCCGGCCTAAGCACTTGCCCTCCTCCACGCACTTATACAGTTATGTGCAGCACTTGTAAAGTTGTGACTACTGATATAACGGAACATTTACTTTTTTGGCGAAGCTTCATTTTACGATTAAACAAGGTGCTTTCTACATTAAGCTAGTAAGTACTGACTCAATTTTAGGCTTGAGCACTAGCCTGAGCTTCGGCCTTCTCTTTCACCCGTCTGTACAGTTTCTAAAACCGTGGGAGTCTTGTACTGCATCGCGGATGTATAGGCCCTCGGTAGAAGTCCCATGTACTGAGACCAAGTTATGCTCGTCATCTGCTTGGACTGCTCAATCAGAGAACAGATTAGCTAGTCGTACTTGCAGTACGACTCCGCGAACGTCTTCAGTACGGCCTAGACCAGGTCGCGGGACATCGGGGCTCGTCCTTCGGGCAGCCTTCGACCTGCATCGCAGATGGCTACTCGGAGGGTGTCGTGCTGCACTTGGTCTTTGTGCCTCCTGGCTGCGTCCGGCATGGTACCGGGTGCTTATCCCGGTTCGTTGTACCAGGGATTCTCGTTTAGCAGCGATTGTATCGAGACCAGGACGCTGCCGATGCGATGGACTGGACTCCAAGGTGGGCCTACCCGTAGGCCGAGTATGCTGAAGCACACCTGCTCGAATAGAGAATTCGTTGTCACTGGACTGGGGTTAAAGTAAAAAAGCGCTGTAGCCGAATTTCGAGTTTGAGACATCGTCATAATATCGTTCTCAGTGCGCACTGATTGTATAGTTTAATAAAGGCAGGTCCAGCGTACACCTGCCATGCGAAGAGCGTTGAGTCTCTGCACGGATGTGGCCACAATACCACCAAGCGCTCGTCGCCGTAGTAACTTATCATCGATGTTAGCGTCCAGGAAATGAACACTCGTCGCACGATGAATGGAAGGACCTCTGATATTCAGCGACCGGCTCATTGACATCCGCCGCACCCCCGGGAAGGGCATGAAGGCAGATTTCTTCGAGGAGGAGCGTGCAACGGATCTTGATGGCTTTTCTGCGAGACATTGGACTGAGTGACATTTAGAGATGGACCCTCATCATACAAGAGATGCTCAGGCGGAACAATTGCCGGCCATTTAGGCCAGGCTAACCCCGCCTTTGCAACATCACAACTACCGCCACCACCAGGCAATGGACCAAAGAGATTCGACGTCACGCAAACCGTCATTGGTACCGAAATTCTATCTTTAGAAAACGATCCCTGGGTCTGGGACAGCTCATTACCTGAAGCGAAATGGCGAGTTGGTTTATGTTCATCGTAGAATGCCTTACTGTGCAACGGGTTAGATGTGGACAGAGAAGGAACACAGCGCTGAACTCGCAACTGAAATTTATTTTGAAAAGGAAAGAACGTAGAGGAAAGACAAACGGCGCGTGGCGTGAACTTGAGCTTATGAGAGAGTGAGCTGACGCTATCAGTTGGTGAAATGGCGTCTCATATGGCAGCTTATTGTAGATCGTGCGGGTGTGTGTGCCCCACTTGCAGAAAACAACTATCAAATATGTGCATGTTGATCAGCGCACGCGTGAAATAGCCGAAGCATTTTTTTTTATTAGATCCAATAACAAGTGCATAAGTCATCCAACTATCATTCTTCTAGATGAAGAATATAGCTACCTGTTGCACTACACAGGAATCGTGTTGTGTTTTAACACATGCGCACATGCGCACAGTTTTGATGAACCAATGCTTCATACATGTTCTTTCTTTTTCCACATAAATTTCAGTTGTGAGTTCAGCACTGTGTCCCGTCTCTGCGCGGCAGCCTTTTCGACCATACGAAAAAGCGCCGCGGTGCGGAGAAAAGAGTGGGCCACGCCCACCTATGGAAACGCGCTCCCTCCGTGCGATTGAGATGGCTGGAAAGAAACCCGCTGCGCACCAGCCATCTTGGAGGCCATGGCCTGTGTCCGTAGTTTTTTTGCTGGACGCTGTATAGTGGTGCTGATGCAGCTGCTGCGCGAGGAGGCGGAGGGGTGTGCTTGACGCTTAGTTGACGCTACTTTAGTTTTAGAAATTTTAGTTGGCCCCAGCTTACTGCCGCACGTAGCGTTTCGCATGACTTGGCGTCTCAAAACACTGAAGATAAGTTGACCTAGTGACCGTTTTGTTTAATTTTTGTCTTTCTCTCATTTACGTTCCGCCTTCTTCTTTTGATGCTAAAATATTATAGTCGTTACTCACGAGTCAGATGTCTTGCCAGCGTTTATTACTCATTCGGCGTAAAACATGAAGTATTTTTGTTCAGCCCATTGTGTTTCGTCACGAACAAAGCATAAAGCGAGGACAATAAAAGAATTGAGGCATACACGCCACATGTATAGAAGACCTGTTGCGTTGTGCGGAGAATTGTTTGAGGGTCGTTTCGTGGATGGCACTTTTCAAGATGCGCGCGTGCGTGCACACGTCTCTCTCTCTCTGCATGTGCGTGTGCGTGTGCGTGTGCGTGTGTGTGTGTGTGTGTGTGTGTGTGTACTTTTTTTTTTGAGTTCCTGGGATCTTGCCTGCTGACGTTTGCCTACTGATTGCCTACTGAAGTTTGCTATAGTTACCTTATCTAAGGAAATAACTGAAGTGAAGGAAAGACTAATACATCAATCGCCAGATTGGCGGAGCGCATTTATTTGTATACGCTTCCACAAAGAGTCATTGGAGCCTGCACCACCGCCTTGTGTGGCGCGCCTCTATTAGCTCCAGCACTGGTCCATGAGAACGCATTTCCTGTCGGACTTTCTTCGGTACAGGCCGGGACGGCAGAAACATCCCGTGAACGCTTGCAGCCTACACAATATGGGACGTTCCGTCTGGCCGGGCCTGGGCGTAGTCGGCCTTGTTTTGGGGCAGTCGATAGGGTCGCACGCACCCACAGTTCGGTACTCTTCTTCCTCGGGACACGATGGCGCTGTAGCGGAAACGTTTCGTGAGATATCATTCAGCGTGCCCGAATTTGCAGCTCAAAGGTCTAGCCCAAAGCAGATTAATCAAGAAAACACTGTGAAGCGCTTTTAAAGTGCGAAGGCAGGTGACGGCATAACGCAAACTGCGGGATATTTTTCGTGGCGTAAATTAGTAGGCAGTTTTAGTACTAGTTAGTCAGGCGAACTGTTTTTTTTTTACTTCGTTCGGCTTCCGTGAGCACACAGTTTTGGAGTGTCCTCCGTAAACCCAAGCGCGAGTGAATTGCGCTCGGATTTTCATGAGACCCCCAGGATTTATCACCATGTGAATCGCGCAACCGTGCATATGGCCGACCAGTAGCTGTGGCCAGGATTCTTTCGGAAAGGTGGGGGGGGGGGGAGGGGGTCAGCTATACTTTTTGTGTTTTCGTGCTTGTGTTTGTGTGTGTGCATAGATATGCACACCTGAAAAATTAAGAAACATCAGGGGTGGTATGAACCTCTCCCCCCCCCCCCCGGGCTACACCACTGGGCCGACCAATTACAAAGCGGTTCGGCGCTATAAATCATCGCCATCAACAACAGCTTCCGCAAACTGTGCAGCTGTGCTTACTGCCTTACGGATGCGAAGTGGATACATAAGTCGCTGATTCGTAATTCGATGAATTGTGTTGCCATGGTCACATCACTACATCACTCTCAGTAGGCGTGCATACTGGGGCAGTTTTCAAACGACCAATGGGAGCGCGCAGACGTTCATTGTTGAATATATTCGAAAATGAACTACTAAAAGTATGTAAGTACAATAAATATTGACAACAATAATAATCGTTGGGGCTTCGCGTGGCAAAACCGCAACATGAGATTGAGGCACGCCTAAGTTGAGAGATATCTTGACGGACTACTGCATTTTTTATATAGTATTCAGAAAAATATGTGCGTGAAACTCGACAGGGTCACCACAAACAAGACACACGAACTGGTCGAGTGTCCTGCCAAGCTAGTTACTCCGGGATGTCAACCTCAGAGGTTTCTAGAACGGGCCCTTCGACACTTTTTTTAATTAATTGTCGAATGACTTCATTAAATGACATTAATGACTCACGAAGCAACTGCCGCAATAACTTAAAAAATCTCAGATTTTTTTGTTGCACTACAGAATCATTTGAACATTTGAAGACTCAACGTGTGCGAGCCAACAATATCGCCGATAGGGTTACCGATGCACTTGAAAATAATTTGTGCAATTGACGAGTCGCGCACTGACCTGAGAGTACAGCAACAACGGTGACAAGAACGAAAGCGGCGATCAGTAACTTAGCCATCGTTTGCCGATGATATTGACGGCTGTACAATGTACTCGCAGGTTTATATGCAGCCGAATTGAAGTGGCCTTCGCTTTTATTATTTTTTCGAACACACATGTGGCTTCAAATGATTCTTTCGTAGTTTTGTCTTGATCACAACGGTTGATAGAACGTTAGATCACCAAACAATAGAGTATTGGTTATTTAGGTTTTTTCTATTTACAGCCTAGATTCAATTCGTCACTCGCCTTGCAAGTTTCGTGTAGACGTGTCTTTCACCGTTTTATAGCTTTCATTTATTGGAGTTCAGAAAACATGAGGCCATTTTTGACATCCTGTTAAAGGGGCCTTGACACGGTGACTCAACAATTTGCGGTTTTCAGCAATAAATAGAAGAAGGTGGTATATTGCACCTATAAACACATGAGATGCACTGTACGGGAATATTTTAGTACAAAATTACTCCTAGTAGTCGCCGCTTGTAAACGCTGACCACCGCCTGCGACTGCCATTTCGCCATGGCATGAGTGACGTCATGTTTTTGGCATTCCCTGAATTTGGGGACATCTGGACGTGGCACAATCTCTCGGCGACAGGAACGGCAGTCTGCCATGACTGAATGGGATATAGGTGACAAAAATTATATCTCCTGAAAAAAGCCAGTTATTGAAAACACCACCGATAGAAACACATGGGTACCCATCAAACACCCTGTGAAGCTACGTGGTTTGTAGTGCCGCGATGTAACTTTGTCAGACTGTTCAATTAATTATCTATTATATAGAACTGGGAGTCATTTTTCATAACTATCTTTTTTCGTCAAATATAATTTTTGTCGCCTATTTCCCATTCAGTTATGGCCGGTCACCGCTGTGGCCAACGATAGATGGCGCTACGTGCAGATGTCCCCAAGTCCTGGTCATGAACTCAGCCGTTGTCTTCTACCGACGTTTCAGCTGCTGTATGTTGTTTCATTTTGATACCAAGTTGAAGAAAGCTGAAACGGATCGATTGCACGCGCAGCTGACCAAAGAAGAAAAGTTTTCCGGCATGAAGATCAGTCAGCACCCAACACCTTTGCGAGGCCCATTCATGTCCCACTGTTGCCGGCAATTATCCTATATAGGCTGAGATTTTAGCTAGCAATACTGAGCAAGTTTTTCCGTTTTCGTCCGACATTGGATTTTCACTGACAATATTGATTGGCCGCCGTACAGCTGCTATCGGCAAAGCCAATGGCTTTCACCGGCAAATGTATGGCTAGTTTTGTCATTTCTCAGCTTATGTCAGCCGAGCCCTTGGCTTTCACAAGCTAATACTTGGCACCTTCTGCCGTCCATCAGACAATTTAGAGCTCAGCCACAGTCTTTTACCGGCGATCGATATTCGGCCATTTTTGCTGCCCGTCCGCGCTCGCCTTGATACTTATAATCTATTCGAACTAAGCATTGCCGAAGTTTTATTTATTTATACGATGTATAATTTAGATGTCGAACGTCCTACTTAAGTGTTTTTTTGTCGGAATATCATGCGTGCGTGCTGCTGAGCAGTTTTATCCACGTACTTTCATGAACTACCTCAGCGATTTCGGGAGATGAACATGTTGCGCCATCCCTCGGCGGTGGCGGGGTGCCCCGCCGTAATTGAGTGGGAAATCAACCAAAAAACATACCTCACGAGTTAAATATGAAAACGATTCTAAGTTTCACATACTAGGAAATCACTGGGACATTTTTGGACGAAATTCAAGGAACGTGCCAGGAAACGCCCAACTTCCCAGGCCATTTGAAGATCCTGTTGCACAACGTAAGCTGCCTCAACTTGGACCCATTTTGGCCTACGTATAAACTTCAATTGCGGAGCTGAGAGAAAAGGCGTCATAGATTAATGTTGGTTTTGGAATGACTGAAGAACGCTATTTCAATTGACACGCTACTTCCTTGTGTAGCTAAAGCCATGCAACTTTCTATTTGTCAGCCCCCATATGTTCCTCCATTGTATCGGAGTTCGTCGGAACAGCTCGGGTCGCTTCGAGATAATGCATCGCATGTGTGCCAGTGGCGATGGTGGGTTGAAGGTCGATGGCTGGAACCCTCTGGAAGGAGATTGAGCTCGGACGCCGCGGGCCTAGCAGGTCACTGCTGAAACGGCGGACCGTCGTTTCGGATCGTGGTGGCGATTCTGGGCTCGATGGTCGGCTCCGCGTACGAGTTCCAAGCATTGCGCTTACCCCATACCTCTATTGTTAGCGGCCTAACTGTGGTTTCGCGTACCGTGTAACATAAACGAACTACTGTTCCACTCAACCGCGGTTATACGTCAACCGAGGTTTAGGGTATACCTGTGTAACGAGGACATATGATTCGGTCAGATCGTCTCGTCACTGGTGCCGGCAGTGCGGGCGCAATTTGAAATTCTGTAGTGGCGTCTCGCAGCCACGCACATGATTGATTTGTGGGGTTTAACGTCCAAAAATCACCATATGATTATGAGAGACGCCGTAGTGGAGGGCTCCGGAAATTTCGACCACCTGGGGTTCTTTAACGTGCACCCAGCCACGCACTGGACACAAAAGAGCTTATATCGAAACGACTGATGTACGTATGCACTCTAAGCCGCAGAGGAGCAAAATGTGATTGGAGTGGGAGTAAGTCCTGCACCTCGTCCCTGCAACCAACAGTTAGTCCGTGGGGGATTAACTGCAATACGATAGTGCCGGGTGCAAATAGAGGGAGGAACTGTTAGATCATGTGGAGCAACGTTTACTCCCGTGGAAATTGTCGGTGCAGTGAAGGACTCATCAGCATGCGCGTTAACAAATAATGTCCTTAAAGGGACACTAAAGTCAAAGAGTGAAAGCTCAACGTATGACAACATCTAAAACGACAATATTATCAACAACAGTGCCCTACTTACCGAGAAATTCAGGTAAATGCATTAGAACACATGCGCCTCAGTAGGGCATTCTCAAAATGATCCCGATGACATCAGAGGGACAGCCTACAATCAATTATTAGTAATCGATCTAGCTGTGCTAAACAAAGAACCTTCACTGCATCAAGAGACGCAATAAAATGCTGCCTATTCGTTTTTGTTTGGTTCATTGAAAAAAGAACTGCCGGAAGTTACTATGGGGAAAGGAGCAAATGGTCCGAAAATTCCATTTTTGCTTAGTTACATTGCACAGGTGGTGCCATATAGCGGGGCGCAGTTGAATAAAATAACGTCTGCTATCTCGGAGCCAGTGGTGGAAAATTGATCAATGGCCGTTGTTGCTCCTGCGGCTCCCGCTGCTTTTGGTCTGCTGCTACTATCACAGTAAAGTCGGGCAACGTTGTGCACTGCAACAGTGACGTGAGTCGGTCCGGTCGGTCCGTTTTTTGAGGCGGGTAATTTGGAGTGTGCTAACATGATTCGCACCAATAAAACACTATTTTATTTCAAAGTAGGCTCTTCTTTGGTACAAAAGTAACACTACGAGTT